>NC_056729.1:1549766843-1549774343 GCF_019279795.1 Protopterus annectens | reverse complement strand
CTGATAACTTCTTCTGTGCTCAGAGGATTACCACCTATATGGTAGCAAGGGGTAACCTTGTTTTTCCCGAAGGGTATGACTATGCATTTTTTGGCATTTAACTTTAGGCCATGGCTCTGGCACCAGTCATCCGTTTCTGTGAGACCCTTCTGAAGGATATCTGTGTCAGAAGTGTTTTCGACTAAGTTTGCAGTCATCTGCAAACTTTGTCAGCCATAACCCTCCTGTGTTTGCTTGTACTTCAGAAAAGTAGATGCCAAACAAGAGTGGGCCCAGGACTGAGCCCTGTGGGACACCACTTGTGACAGGCTTTGAGTCTGACATGGCGCCAGCAACTCTGACCCTGTGGGTTCTGTCGCTCAGCCAGTTTGCAACCCATCTTGTGATATATGGGTTAACATTTAAGCTGATGAGTTTTTCAATGATACCCGAGTGGGGTATTGTGTCGAAGGCCTTCGCCAGATCGAGGTAGGCTGTATGGACTGCCTTTCCCTCATCAATGGCTTTGGTGACTGTTTCGAAGAAGTCAACCAAGTTTAAAAGGCATGATCTGCCTTTGACAAAGCCAAACTGGGTTGGATCCAAAGTCTGCAAATTCCCTATGTCTTTATTTATGAGGTCCATTATGATCCTCTCCATAGCTTTGCAGATAAGGCTTGTCAAGCTAATGGGCCGGTAATTTTCAGGGTCTGTGGAGGCACCGCCTTTGTGAAGTGGGACCACAGTCGCAGTGCGCCACTCCTGAGTGCGTATCCAGAGGTGAGACTATGATTAAACAGCTGTTCTAGCTGTGGGTTTAATTCCTCGTTGAGTTCGTGGAGCACACAGCCTGGGACACCATCAGGTCCCATGGATGCTGTGTTTTTTGCTTTGGAGAGCAGTTCTCACTTGGGCGTTTGAGATGTTTGGGGGCTGCAACCATTTGGTATAGATATCTCTCCTTTTGGGAGGGGAGAAGTTTGCACTGAACCTGTCAGCCAGTATGTTGGCAATGTCTGTAGGATCAGTAATCTTCACATCATTTTGAACTAGTTCTGAGCATATCTGGGAGTTTCCTCCCAGGTTTCTAACATAGCTAAAGAAGGCCTTATGATTGTCTTTTGAGTCTTTAGCTATTTTTCTCTCAAAATTTGCTTTGGATGATTTTATGAGAGCTCTTAGCTTTTTACTTATAGTGATCAAAGGTGTCTTACCTTTTAAGGATTTTGCTCTATCTTGTAGTAGCTTCCTCCTTTTGTTGTAGAGTTTGTTTATGGCTGGGGTCCACCAGACTGGACGCTTGCCCTTGGTACAAAGAGTCTTTGTTTTGCTTGGGATTGCCTTATCCATGCAGTCCTGCAGGGGCTGGTAGAAGGCATTTGTAAGTGATTCAGTGGCTTGAGTACTGTTTTCCGCTGGCTCGGGGGCCTTAAAGGAGACCACACTAGTCTTTAGAAGTGTGAAGTCGGCTTTCGAGAAGTTTTTTACTGTGGTCTTTTTTATTTCAGGTGAGGATGGGATGAGGACCTCCAGCAAGATTAGTTTGTGATCTGATCTCACCAGTGAGGGGTATACTTCCAGTGTTGAACATTGTGCTCCCATGTTCGTGATGATGAGATCAAGTATGTTTTCTCCTCTTGTGGGGATGGTGACTAGTTGTTCCATGGCATTTGAGTTTATGAATTCCTGGAACTTTTGGGCTAGGGTGTTTGGGCTTGAGTAGTGTTCCCAGTCTATATTAGGGTAATTGAAATCACCTAGTATGATGGTGTTTGGAGATACATTTATCCCCTCCAGTGTTTTCAGGAAAGCCATGTGAGGTTCCTGAGTTTGTGAGGGTGGCCTGTAACATGCTACAATTTGCAGAGCAGTCTTGCCTATGGTTAATTGCACCTGGATGGTCTCCGATGCATCGTGCGTTGCCACCAGTCTTGAGGTGTGGGTGTCCTTTCTTGGTATTGTCCGGATTTTGGGGCCGGAACGCATGGTATGAGGTAAAACCTGTTAGTGCTGGGGTGCTCTCAGGAGCCTTGAACCAGGTTTCTGTCACAGCACAGACATCGATGTTCTCCATACTGAGAAGGGCCTCGAGTGCGTGCATTTTGAGATTGAGACTTCTGGCATTGAGCAGCATTACCCTTAGTTTTTTTTCTTTTTTGTGTTCTAGGGTGGTAGGTTTAGAATTTGAGCCTTGCCTAAAAAAGCCACTATGGGGGTGGCAAGAGCCTTTGCCAATATCCGGAATCCCAGGGGTGACAGGTGCAAGCCGTCCCTTGGCAGCGTGGCTTGTCCAGCATGTCATCCCAGGCAGACAGACATTGGATCCCCTTTGAATGACACCAGAGTTTAAGCCAATTGTTAAAGCTGATCATCTTATCTCTGTATTGTGGCATCATTCTTGGTGAAGGTAGGATACTGCTCAAGGTCAGGGTCATACCTGCCTGGGCTACATAATCAGAGAGCTCCTCAATGTCTCTTTTCATGTAGTCCAAGGAGGTACGTCTCAGGTCGTTTACACCAGCATGGACAATGACTGAGTCGTATTTGTACCTGCTGTTGAGAGACCTGAGTGCTTGCGTTATGTGGCGGATTCTAGCGACAGGCAGCTTACTGTAACTCTCTCCTTACTCAGTCTGGTGGCGGGCGTCAGTGTGTCTGACTATGGAGTCACCAATGACTAGTGTGTCTGGCATTGTGTTTGGCCTTAAGGGCTGTGACTGTTTGACACCCTGACTGTGAGGTCTATGTGTTGCAGGTGTTGTGTTCTGAGGTGGTGGTTGTTTGGGTGTCTGCTTTGGTGGCCTCTGCTGTTTTGGTAGATTTCTGATCAGAGCCTCCCAGTATGTCTTTGTGTGTTTATGTGTATGATTTGAGGTTGTGATGGTACTATGTGAGACTGGGTCTATAGTGTGTGTGGTAACCTTCTCCTCCTGTCTGGTCTTGCCAGTCCTAAGTTGAGAGAGCTCAGCGTCCAGTTTGGGCGTATAGTTGCATCTCTCGCATGTATTTGTGTTTTGTGGGAGGCGGAGAGGGTTGTCTGTGTACATGAGGCAATTGTAACATTGCCTCAATATTCCAGGTTCCCCACCTGAGCAGGAGAGGAGACCAGCAACCGAACCCCCCACAATCTAGAAGGAAAAGACAAAAAATTTAAAAGAGATTCTGGGGATGTGGGTGTCCGAGAAATGGGGTTTGCCTTTTGGGGTACTATCTATAACAAGAGTGCTGTATCTCGGTGATAAGTACTGTAGGAGCAAGTGCTAGGTTTGACAGATACAGAATAGGCTACTCAGAGTCAGGTAGAGATGATCTATTTAGTTATAGGATATGCTGATTAGATCAGTAGTATAGTTCGAGGAAGGTAGTTTTAAGGGAAAATTTGAAGAGTGGACTTTAGGTAGCCCTAATAGTTTAAATCTGCTTAACCGGCTGCCCTAGTGTGCAACGGTAGCAGCTCAGCTAAATTAAGCTAAACCGGCTAAACGCTTAGCGTTTTATATCAGGGGGCTGAAAGATGCTAGGAACTGGCCCAAAACGACCAATAAACTACAAGTTGCTGGCTGAAACCTCACAAAACTGGACCAACAGGCAGCTCAATGCTTCCCACTCCCACTGGTATATATATATATATATATATATATATATATATATATACACATATATATAATATATATATATATATATATATATATATATATATATATATATATATATATATATATATATATATATGTAGGTATGACAGTTGTACAGATGTAGACTTGTCTTTGTTGTTTCACAGAGTACAGTATATTCAAGGGTACTGTACATATGTACACAAAGGGATTGTCCCATTTGTTTTCAGTACTGTGGAATACCTGTAGTAGGATGTGCATTATAGACTCCATGCAACATGTGTACTACCCAGATGGCTTAGTGGTACGTCCAGTGACCTCAGTGTGCATGGTCCAGGGTTTAAGACCTGCAGGCCTTGTTGATACTGTCGATTAGGACTCCATAAGAGACTTTGAAGCAGTTGTAAGCAGGTGTAAATGTGTTTTTGTGACAGTAAGCAGCGGGTATACACAGGTAACAGACATGTACAACCCACTTGTACACTTATGCCCTTCTTTGACAATCCTACTGATGTCACTCACCTACGAATACACCTCTGGGACTGGTGCAACACAGTAATCTCCATGACATGTGCTGTAACTATGTAATGCTGTAGTGTGTTAAGCTAGTTTGGTAGGTGTTCTAATTGCAGACAGGTCAACTGTGTGGGTGTCTGCCTGCCTGTCTGTGAAAAAAACAATGCTTTTAGAGTATGCACACTCTTTACAACCCACATGACCACCTTTGATAATCCTGCTTGTGTCACCCACCTAGAAATACACCTCTAGGTCTTCTGTAACCCAGTATTCTCTGTAGACTGTGCTGTAACTGTGTATTGCTGTAATTTGATAAACTAGTTAGGTAGGGGTTCTATTACAAGAGAGACCAACTCTGTGTCTCTGTGTCTCTGTCTGCCTGAGACAAGAACAATGCATTTTAGAGTATGCGCACTCTTTACAATTCACATGACCACCTTTGGAAATCCTGCTGATGTCACCCACCTAGGAATACACCTCTAGGACTACTGTAACCCAGTATTCTCCATAGCATGTGCTATAACTGCGTAATGCTGTAGTATGATACACTAGTTAGGTACGGGTTCTATTCCAGGACATGGCAGGTGTGTGTGTGTGTGTGTGTGTGTGTGTGTGTGTGTGTGTGTGTGTGTGTGTGTGTGTGTGTGTGTTTGACTGTCAGAGCCTGTGTGGAAATAGCTGTGAGTGTCTAACCACTGGACATGCTGGGGAGCAGATTTTGTAGTTTTCCTATATGGTGTCCATCTTATATGTCACAATGTCCACCTCACGAGGAGTAAAGATGTCAGTCAGCCAAGGGACTGTGTTGGCAAGCCATACCCCTACATCTGGCAAAAGGCCAGATGAACAAAATATGCAACCCTACTACTACTACCCAGAATACGTCCTGAACCTATGTTTCATACACAAACACACTTGCCTAGAATATCCCGCTATGTTACTAGTACCATACACTTTGATGACAGAAAATAGGCATGGTGTGATTGCAGTGGGCTGCAGAGGGCATGGAACCCTGTACAGCAGTAAAATAGGCACATAAATGCAGACAATGTGCCTTCACTATGTTTCCCACTGGATGCCTGCAACATATGTGGTGCCATCAAATGTGATCCACAAAAGCCATACAATGCCTTACACATGTGCCCTGTATGGACCGATGCCACTGACACCAGGGAATACCTGTATCATGCTATCAATGCAGGTGCAGGGTCAACCTGCTGACTATAAGCAGGTTCTGCCACACCAGGCCAGTATTGGCATATCCAGTCTGTGTACACAACATGTGCCAGCCAAACCAGGTACACCTGTACATGTCACTGTACATTATTGTGGGACATGCACATCCCAGACAATGTCCATGCCAAGGACTATCAAACACAGACATGGCATGCATTGCAAAGCTATGGCCATACACAATGGTAACCAGGATGTCAGGTCAGTTCATACACTACCCATCTGTGTGGGACATTGCAGACACTACACCCCTGTACCACACTGCACACCATTGTCGGGTGGCGTGATGCCAAGGAGTACCCCTCACCCAGCCTTGTACAGCCATCTTACACAGCCAACCACTACACACCCATGAAGCAATGCACACATGCATGTCAGTACTGGCACCTTGTGTCTGCGTGTGGGGTATGATGCTCCCAACCACAATCACTCCCAGTATAACTCCCATTGGCATACTGACCAATGTCAAACATGTTCACATGTCCTAGCCTAGAGGACCTCCGGATATCCCTTGTGGTGCATGTAGTACCTGTGCATTACTGCAGTGTGACAAACTAAGTAGTTTGGGAGTGTATTTGTGGACCTGGCAAAAAGCATCAATGTGAGTCCATTAGAGAGTGTGGCTGTGTTGACAATGACATCCGTTCATGTGGACAGCCATGAGTGCTACACCTAATGTATGTCTACTATATCTCTTTTGCAGATGTCACTCACCAACACACATACATGTTCTTACAGCACACCAACATGTCAGCTTTTTGGCACATGGAGTAACTGCATGCACTTGTAATAGTAATGAGTAGTCAGTCAGGGGTTTGACCCCTGTACTGGTAGGTGTGTGACAGACAATGCTTAGGTTTTAGTCTGCAAGGCTTCTCTGATGTACTTTTTCCTCTGTCTGTCCCTCCCACACACTCTCTGGGGGATGTGGAGGTGTACACCTGCTCAGCAGCAGCTTGTGTATTGTAAGTGATGGTCATGATCAGGTGATGGCCTGTGCACCTATTGCAGTCCTCCTCTAGCTGATTGCATGCGGAATGTCTGTGATGATGTTCCCATAGCCAGTCACATGAAAAACACAGTACAATATCTAGGAACATCATGTTGGTGTTTGCCCATGACAGTCACTGTGAGTGGTACCTGAATCTGGTGTTTGGTAAACGGCATCACAGATGATATCTGGATGTTTCTCAAACAACATACACAGTGGAAAATAGCCTAAAGACAGGAGGGTGATGTGCCAGACATGACTAAAGTATGTAAGTGCAGCTATGCTTCATTGAGACTACTGCCTGTTTAACAAGTTGTGTGTGGTAATGGCTATTCTGCATGTTTTAAAACTGACAAGACAGTGCTCTGTTTGTGAGGGACCCCTATCTGCAGTGCCATCTGTGGACTGGTCAGTGCGTGGAACCATTTGTTTCCGGTGTTACTCACTGAACACACATCTGCGAACAGCAGGAGCATAGTGCGAGGATTGCTGCCAGTGCATGGTGATAGTGATGAGTTACTGCCATTGCATCCATAACTGGATATATGTCACATGAAACAGTTGTATGACAGACACTGTCTGGGGTTCTCAGTGACATGCCAATAATGGGCCACTGTTCATAGCTGCAGTCACAAGTCTTCTACACTTTGTACAGATGTCATGCAGTATATATGCATGTGTTGTGCTCCCTCTGCAAATGTATATCATCTGTTGTGTTGGGTTGATGGTCATATCTATGCATGCTGTTGTAAGTAATCCTGAATACTGTTGAGTATTACTAAGCCATATCTGTGTTTAAACTGCAACACCATAGACTGTATAGGTTTGGAGGTTCCGTCAGAACCTCCTGTCCCACTTCAGCTGGCCATGGCACCAGACACCAGCATATCTGGGGCCCAGCCTTGGACCTCCACCTCTGTTGGCTCTGCACCACCTTCTGGTGGTACCCCCACTGAGGATGGGGCTTGTCCTCCCCTGGGAGTAGGTCCAGACAGGAGCATGTCCGCTGTCGTACAGTCCCGGATGTGGTGCATAGGTGGCTCAGTAAGGGGCTTTGAGGCCAGATACGCCAGCTCAAGGGCAGAGTGTCACATTTACAGGGTGAGGCTGCCCCTCCTAGACAGCCCCCAACACTGCTACCTATGCAGCTGTTTTGGTGCAGTGGTG
>NC_056729.1:1549564343-1549761843 GCF_019279795.1 Protopterus annectens | reverse complement strand
GCCTTACACATATGTTGTCCCAACCCATGTATTCTCAGGCTCTCCCACCAGTCAGTCCTTGAACATACATGCCCTTGCTTGTGTAATGGTCAGATGGCCAAATGGTCTATCAATTTTTGGGTAGTCCCACAAGGGTCTACCCTCTGTGTATAAAGTAGACTTAGCAAATCCACAATGTTACTCCCACTGGTAATATCCTGCCTGTGGTGTGAGTAGCAGTGCTTTGCTCACTCCTCCTGCCCAGCTGGATATGACATACTCTGACAGTGCTATATAATACTGGGGTTGCTGTTGATTCCCTTCTCATTCCTTTTGTATGCTTCATTGTAACATTGTTCTTTCTTCATAGCTATATATATATATATATATATATATACATATATATATATATATATATATATATATATATATATATACATATATATATATATATATACACATCTACATATATATATATATATAGATATATATATATATATATATATAGATATATATATATATATATATATATATATATATACATATAGGACTCTGCCCTTCTGAGCTGGGAATTTCTGGTTGAAGGTTTATAGTGCCTGAATATTTGAACTGTATCTTACTGAAATTGGTATACCTTGTTTGCTCTAGCATAGACTAGATCCAGGCCTGCTGAATCTAGCTTTGTTTATATGCTTGTTGTTTGTTTGCTTGTTATTTCCCTGGAAGCTAATTCCACCTAATACGCAACTTCTCAGCGCTTCTGTGGATCACTAGTGATATCTGCATTGCTTACTGTACTTATTTCCTTGTTTCACTTGAAAGAAAGTTACTGTTTGTCGTTATTGCATTTAGTTACTTGTAACACATTGCACTCAAGTTACCTGGCACTTGCTCACTAAAGCAATTATATAAGTCAGCACTAAAAATTAAAAGCACTACACGCTCACTCCCCACTGGCCCTTGTTTTCAATTAAGGATTTCCCAATATTATTCTAGCATGTCCAAAGGTCAGTTGTCAATCTCCTCTCCGGTCCAGCTGGTGAATCTGGGAATCTTGAGGCAATGTTATAACTGCCTCATGTACACAGACAATCCTCTCCTCCTCCCACATAACACAAATACTTGCGAGATGCAGCTATTTAGCCAAACTGGAGGCTGAGCTCTCTCAACTCAGGACTGGCAAGACCAGACAGGAGGAGAAGGCAACTACACACACCACAAAACCAGCCTCACATAATGCTACCATTCCACTGAATCAAACACATAAACACACAAAGACATACTCGGAGGCTCTGAGTAAAAATTTACCTAAACAGCAGAGGCCTCCAAAGCAGACACCCAAACAACTGCTACCTCAAGACACCCCACAAGCAACACATAAACCACAAAAGCAGTGTGCAAAGCAGTCACAGCCCTTAAGGCCAAATACAACACCAAACATACTTGTCATAGGTTACTCCATAGTCAGACACACTGACGTCCCACTCACCAGGCTGAACAAGGAGAGGGTCACAATAAGCTGCCTATCGGGCGCTAGAATCCACCACATAACACAAGCACTCAGGTCACTCCACGGCAAGTACAAATATGACACAGTCATTGTCCATGCTGGTGTGAACGACCTGAGACGTACCTCCCTGGACTACATGAAAAGAGACATAGAGGAGCTCTCTGATTATGTAGCCCAGGCAGGTATGACCCTAACCCTGAGCAGTATCCTTCCTTCACCAAGAATGATGCCACAATATAGAGACAAGATGATCAGCTTTAACAATTGGCTTAATGTCTGGTGTTATTCAAAGGGGATCCAGTGTCTGTCTGCCTGGGATGACATGCTTGACAAGCCACGCTGCTTTGCAAGGGACGGCTTGCACCTGTCACCCTGGGATTCCGGATATTGGCTAAGGCTCTTGCCACCCCATAGTGCCTTTTTAGGCAAGGCTCAAATTCTAAACCTACCACCCTAGAAAACAAAAATGGGAAGAAACTGAGGGTAATGCTGCTCAATGCCAGAAGTCTAAATCTCAAAATGCACGCACTCGAGGCCCTTTTCAGTATGGAGAACATCGATGTCTGTGCTGTAACTGAAACCTGGTTCAAGGCTCCTGAGAGCACCCCGGCACTATTAGGTTTTACCTCATATCATGCGTTCTGGCCCCAAAACCCAGACCACACCACAAAAGGGGGGGGGTGTATCCATATTCATAAAGGATACCCACACCTCCAGGTTGGTGGCAACGCACGAAGCTTCGGAAACCATCCAGGTGCAACTAACCATAGGCAAAACTGCTCTACAAATTGTAGCATGCTACAGGCCACCCTCTCAAACTCAGGATCCCCACACAGCCTTCCTGAAGACACTGGAGGGTATAAATGTATCTCCAAACACCATCATATTGGGTGACTTCAACTACCCGAATATAGACTGGGAACATTACTCAAGCCCTAACTTTCTAGCCCAACGGTTCCTGGAGTTCATAAATTCAAATGCCATGGAACAGCTAGTCACTGTTCCCACGAGAGGAGAAAATATACTAGATCTCATTGTCACAAACATGGGGACAAAATGCTCCACACCGGAAGTATATCCCTCATTGGGGAGATCTGATCATAAACTAATCTCACTGGAAATCCACATCCCGCCCCCACCCCAAACAAAAAAGACCATAGTGAAGAACTTCTCTAAAGCAAACTTCACACTACTCAAGACTGGTGTGGTATCCTTCAAGGCCCCTGAGCCAGTGGAAACCACACCCCAAGCTGCAGAAGCCCTTACAAATGCCTTCTATGAACACCTCCAGGACTGCATGGATCAGGCAATCCCAAATAAAACCAAGACTCTTTCCACAAAGGGCAAACGTCCAGTCTGGTGGACCCCAGCCATTAACAAACTTTACAATAAGAGGAGAAAGCTATTACATGATAGAACAAAATCCATAAAAGGGAAGTCACCCCTGATCATTATTAGTAAAAAATACGAGCACTCATAAAATCAACTAAGGCCAATTTTGAGAGAAAAATTGCCATGGATTCAAAGGACAATCATAAGGCCTTTTTCAGCTATGTTAGGAACCTGGGTGGAAACTCCCAGATATGCTCAGAATTAGTCCAAAATGATACAAAATCACTGAACCCACAGACATTGCCAACATACTGGCAGACAGGTTCAGTGCAAACTTCACCCCTCTCCCCTAAAGGAGAGATAACTATCCCAGCCGAGTGTAGCCTCCCGGACATCTCAAATGCGCAGGTGAAAGCTGCTCTCTCTAAAGCTAAAAACACAGCATCAATGGGACCGGATGGTGTCCTCGGCTGTGTGCTACACGAGCTAAATGAGGAATTAAACCCGCACATAAGGCAGCTGTTTAATCTCAGCCTTACCACAGGATACGTGCCCAAGGAGTGGCGTCGGCAACTGTGGTCCCACTCCACAAAGACGGCCTCACGGACCCTGGTAATTACGCCCCATAAGCTTAACAAGTCTAGTCTGCAAAGCTATGGAGAGGATCATAATGGAGCTCATAAACAAAGATATAGGGACTTGCAGACATTGGACCCGACCCAGTTTGGCTTTGTCAAGGGAAGATCATGCCTTTTGAACTTGGTCGACTTCTTCAAACAGTCACCAAGGCCATTGATGAGGAAAGGCAGTCCATACAGCCTACCTTGACCTTGCAAAGGCTTTTGACACAATACCCCACTCGGGTATTGTAGAAAACTTACCAGCTTAAATGTAAACCCATATGTCACAAGATGGGTTGCAAACTGGCTTAAGGACAGAACCCACAGGGTTAGAGTTGCTGGCGCTGTGTCAGACTCCAAGCTGGTCACAAGTGGTGTCCCACAGGGCTCGGTCCTTGGCCCCTATTGTTTGGCATCTACTTCTCAGAAGTACAGGCCAACATGGGAGGACTTTGGCTGACAAAGTTTGCAGACGACTGCAAACTGGGCCATAGTGGAAAGTGCATCGGACACGGATATCCTTCAGAAGGGACTCACGGAAACAGATAGCTGGTGCCAGAGCCATGGCCTGAAGTTAAACGCCAAAAATGTATAGTCATACCCTTCGGGAAAAACAAGGTAACCCCAAGCTACCATATAGGTGGCAATCCACTAAGCACAGAAGAGGTTATCAGGGACCTGGGGACCCAGGTTGACAGTGGCCTTTCTTTTGACACTCACGTTGCTAAAGTGGTTAGAAAGACCTTCTACATTGCCCACCTGATCATGAAGGGATTCACATCCAGATCTAGTGAGGTCATTGTTCCCCTGTACTCTTCACTTATCAGACCAATGATCGAATACAATGCCCCATTCGGGATGTATCTCACCCGACATCTGCAGCAATTGGAGAGACCCCAAAAGTTCCTCACCAAAAGGATAAAGGGACTCCAAAATCTGTCATATGCTGCCAGATTGAAGAAACTCCAGCTCTATTCAGTCGCATATCGTCTGCTCAGAGGTGACATGTGCCTGACATACAAGGCCATGTCCAACCCGAATTAATGGACATGCTCCACCTCAAAAATCCAAATCCACCAAAACCACTAGAGCAAGCGACTTAAACCTTAGCGAATATAAATAGGACGTGCTGGAGGGATAGATTTATCACTCAGAGACTCCCTATGCTGTGGAATAAAATCCCGGTCCATGTGAGGCAGGGCACCTCGCTGACTCTGTTCAAGAGAAATCTAGACCTGTGGATGGGAGATCGTAGGTTTACCCCGGGAATCATCTCTGTGTCACTGCTGGACAGAGGCACAACAAACTAATGGGCACAGTATTTTTTCATATAAGGGGTGGCGTAAGCCACAAAAATTTGGGCTAGGCTTATAAATGCCTTAGGGCAGATAGCCTAGTATAAACCTATGAACCTATGAACCTATGAACCTATATATATATATATATATATATATATATATATATATATATATATATATATATATATATATATATATATATATATATATATATATATATATATATATATATATATATATATATATATATATATATATATATATATATATATATATATATATATACATATTATATATCTGAATATACATATATACATTTCCTATGCTGGGCACTGCTTAGACTCACACAAGTGCACTCAGACTTGCTTACTGGTACTTATATGTGTTTACTGCTGCTTATTTGTGCTTACACCTGCTTACTAGTACCTTACTCATTATGACAGTGCCACTTTGCTTGAATGATATTTAAGTTAAATATCTCATCCGACACTCTTATATCGGTTTTACGGCAAAACCACATTCATTCCACATGGAAAATATGTGCTATTGTTGGGCTAGAACAGTGAATGCCTGTTTGTTAGGCGGATGCTCTAAACACTACACTATTGAGACTTACGTTGATTCTGCATGTTTTTCTCTATTTGAATGAATATGATGTGTAAGCTACGCTCGGCAGAGGGCAGCAACGCACAGACATGCTGCATTTTGCTTACACCTTCAATATTGCAGCAATTCGAATGTATAATAGGGACACAGGGACAGGGAATCTAATTGTGAAAGTTTTAGGGACAGGGCTCAACATTCCACTACCTGCTTGTGTGTTTACTACTTCAATTTAATTTCACTGTTTGTGGACACTCTTGTATGCTTAGCATACATTTTGGTATCCACGGACACTGAATTACTGACTTACTATTAGGGGCGGGCTCTACTAGTAGGCATAGTAGGTTTTGCAAGTGTCAGTGCATGTTTACGCCTCCGTAGAGCACTTGTACACACCCCCTGCACTCGCACACGTTTCCTGTGCATGTCGAGGCTGCGGCAGCACACCCTCATACATATTCATATGGTGCTGCTGCGCCATCTGTTGTGAGGACGCTTGGAGCAAGGTTAAAACCATCCTTGTGCCGAGCTTCTTGAATCCCGAGGACTGTGATTTCTGTGCACACAAACAGTACCACAGAATGAGTTATCACACATTACTGTTACTCATCGCAAGCAATTATACCTGATCCAGAACAGAATCCAGCAACCATGTTCAAATAAAAAAAATAAAGAAATAAAACGAGGAATTTTATATTGAGCAACTATGGGTTATCAGGAACAGGCATAGAAAAAAATGTTCGAACAAGGTCAGAAGACTATGGCCTACATTGACCACATATCTTTAATCAGACATCACAGCTTCTTTCTTATCAGTGCGGTTTGACATTAACTTAGTTTCCTGCTTCTCACTCTCTCACTTAAGAAAGAATGAACAAACTTTTCTGGTAGGTATTCCCATTCCCACAAACATTCCTATCTCAGCAATCTAACAGTAAATTCACTGCAGTTCAGGCACTCCTATTTTTAACAAACGTTAAGGAGCTGTCTTGCTGTGGAATGCACTGTAGCAACAGAATGCTGTTTCACAACCACACACACACACACACACACACACACACACACACACACACACACACACACACACACACACACACACACACACACACACACACACACACACACACACACACACACACACACACACACACACACACACACACACACACACGCACACGCACACACACACACACATTATAAAACAACAGAGTGATATCTTGTCAGACCATAGAACACTATCGGGTACTAAATAACATACTTTTCCAATTAAAACTGTTTAGTTTTCATTCTGAATTTCTGTATCATCTCTCTTTATTATTTCTGTGAGGAAATCAGCATCATCCAAGTAAAACTCGGTTTACATTTATATGAAGCTGGCATCTGTCAATTTGTCCCAGAAGGCATTTCATAGTTCTAGACAGTACCCAAATGGTCAGTGTTACAGATCATAGAATGTGGAGGGCTAACCCACAGAAACTGCTAGCATTCCTTCAGGCTTTCCTTTCTTTTTTCTTTCTTGAGATTTTTCTTACCTACTCATTACACTGTTTACTATTACCACCAAAGCAAAACTTCAAGTATATGTATTTATTAAAAAGACATTTTACAGCTGACTGTTGTGAATACCTGGAATAAAGAGAATGGTCCCTTTTTCATAAACCACAGACATGGTTCTTTTAGTAAAAAAAAATATGCATTCTGTTTCATGTTTTCCACTTTTTCAAAAAATTGTCCTCATATCAGTCATGACGTATAACACTGGAGGTTTACAATCTCCCAGTGACAACTCTCCTATTTTGGAATGCTGTCCATGCTCTGGTTGCTGGTATCCAGTACCTGGGGTAAAGAAACTTTATAAAGAATAAAATGGTGCATCAGTCCTTCATCCCTCTTCTCCTTTCTGTGCCAGCAGTATTTCTACACCCATCCTCATCTGTACCTACCACCCAAACATATCTGATCATCAGTTTGCCTTCAGGAAGCTGCAAAATAAAACATGTTCTGTAATTTATTGTACGTGTTCCCCAATTCAAGGAAGTACTCAAAAGTTGAAAATTACATCTTGCTGCTTGTACAGAGCCACAGTGCTCTGTCTTAACAATGAGCTGTAACTTGGAAAGATGGCTTATTTGAAAATAATTATATGCTCATATACTATAGTAAGACGTAATGCAGCTTAGTGAAGCTATCCATTACAGAGGGAATCATTTCCCTCATGAACCTGATGTTGTGGTTGCATCATGTTCAGCACATAGCCTGTATGGGTCTACTTCACGTTGTCGTAAGCTGACAATATCGAGTCTGATATTGTCGGCTCAACAATATTGAAATTGAAGAACATCATGCAAGTAAACTGAAATCTCTGTAAGGGGTGATTTCTGTTTACCTCAATGTAGTGTGGTCTTGGACTTGGTATATTTAAGTAGGGGGGGTGTGGGGGATGCAGGGGAGCTTGCCTCCCTGCCTACGCCATTTAGTTTTTTTTTTTTTTTTTTTACGTTATTTGATGTTTTATTTAATCGATCAATAAAGTTCGACCTTTATTGATTCGATTAAGTAAACTTTCGATAACGTGATATAGACGTGGCCTATATAGCAGATCAGTATATGTATGGATAAGTAAATGTAGCTGCACTGACCAGCTACAACAACAACAACAACCACAACATGTTTTTCACACAGTATGTACACAGATATGCTGCTGCCTACCTGGATTCTTAAGCATGTAAATCTGAGCTGCACAGGACTCACACCAGTGTCTCACTTCACCCAGATAAGATGGTAGTATGCTATCAGAAAACTGCATACTTACCTTGAGCCATGTCTGGTTTGTAGTTATGTCCTATTTCTTTTGAATTGATGCTGGTCATTTTACCTTGCTTTTAGCCACAACCATCACTAGCAGTTAAGGTTTTCTGAGTCTCACCCTCATTGTATTTCCATGGACATTTCAACAAAGAATTGTAACAAGTCACTATAACTTTAAATAAATAGTACCTTTTGCCTCATTCGGAGTCCTGTATCTTTCTGTGTACTACCAGTGATTTGAAAGTAAAGTTGCCAAAGCTGGCAACATTACAACTCATATCTCTTACTTTGTAGTTTTCAATACCAGCTGTTACATGTGTCAGAAATAATTGAAATAAGTTGATTCATCTTTTGTTTAGAATGGTGCTGCTAGACACTGCATGAAATATGTCTCTTTGTAGGACAGTTTGTCTAAGAAATGGAAATTGTATTCATAGAAATCTGATTTATTGCAGATTTGTTTAAATGCTACATTGATGAAGCTTGAAAAAGATTGAAATGGTACAGCATGCTGTTTCTGTATGTTATAGTGGAAGAAGCACTGAGCATTTATAACATTTATTAGTTTTGAAAATAACAAAGCAAATACTGTAGTGATGAGACAGACATTTTGGAATTATTCTGATACTGCAAGCCTAGAAAAAAATTGTAAGAAGGTTACTACCTAGTTACATAGGTTGCTGTTATCTACCCTGAAGGCTGATTCACTGAGACTTAGATCAGGGATGCCTTCAAGGTCAAACATGTCAGAGGTAGCATTTTTCACTGATCAGTGGTGGTTTCTGTAGTCTGGGATTTCAGTTTCTGTGACATACAGTGGTCTTGGAGTTTAATAAATATGATTGGGGCTGGAGGGATGGAAAATGTTCCTACAAAGTGGATCTGAGGGCAACCCTCCACATGTAGCCTCTACACAAGTAAAGCCAAATGATTTATCCCGATGGTGCAAGACTGCTGGGCAATGGCAAAATGCTAGTACTCATGGATCTATATATATTATCCTAGACAAACTGAAAAAGGATTGTGGGGAGGGGAACAATATATGTGTTGTGCACTAGTGCCCTTCCTTTCCTCTCTGTCTCTTCTTCTCAGGTTTACTATTACAGTGAGCACATCAACAGAGTGTATACTAAATATGACTGCATTTAGTGAACTGTTTCAAACATGACTTGCAACAGCAAAATGAATAGGCAGTATTCAAAGCAGTGGCATGTTTGACCAAACCCATAATGTACAGATGGGAAACAGTTTCATGCACGGTACTAATTGAACGACTGTGGAACTAAACTGACTGCCTCTACAATGAAGTCTTAACTTGTTCCATTTGGTGAATGTGTCGACAGAAATCTAGAGAGCAGTTTCATGTGTACCCGAAACAGAAACATCCATAGTTAAATATTTCTTGATTTTACCTGATAGATGGTGTATTTATTATATCAGAATGCAGTACAATGTGAAAACTACTTAGAAAAAGTGCATTTGGTGACAGTGGCTTTGCTTACCTTGAAAGAAATAAATAGTTGATCAGATTTTTTTTTAATTTCTTTGTTCTACCCAGTTATATCACAACAGGCTGTGAACACTAAAGCCAAAAAGTAGTTATTCACCCTTGTTTGCCTCCTGTGGAAAGAAGATGGCTGGGAGTGATTTACTTAGATGCATGGCTGTAATACACTTTGGATGCAAAGGCAACATGTTTAAATGGAGCAGTGTATGATGATGGAGCAGTATATGATGTGTATGTGCAGTGTATGATGCAAGAACAGTCATATTACTAGGAGTCATCTGATGTAACACAACACAGAGTACCCAATGAATACATGGCAGATTTTACACGTAACTGTTAAAGTCTCAGAATTCACTTTTTAGAAAGCACAGCTTCATTTGCAAAATGTCAAGCTCCCTAGTTTTGAGTTTCATGCTTTTGATAAGGAGTTGTGTGCAACTAAGTACTACAATGGTGCACAGAAACAGAAACATGAACAGCCACAGACTACAAAATACATGATGTAGTGACTGGCTGTACTTCTAAAGATAGCCATATATGATAGAACAATATTCTACAAGCTTCATTGCTTTCATTCTGCTTGTTCGCACCAATAAAAGTTGCCTGCTCTTAAACCAAAATGTGGTAAGAGACTTCTGTAATATACAGTTTTAATGAATTTTGTTCCTGCCCTCTTCAATAAACACACATCACACTGAATGACATTTGACGAACTTTATTAAACTTTATAAAGGCAACTTCATTAAGCAATATTATTTATTAGTCACAACATAAACATCCATCTAACTGTTAACTAGGGTAGCATGACTCGCTCACCCGGACCCAATGAGCAGCGTCCTTACCTCCGCCCCGTCTTCTCAACCCTACCCCCAGACTTATAAAATTACCACCCTCCCCCACTGTTCCACCAAAAGAGGGATGGAGGGCAGGTAGCAAGTTCACACCAAAATGTGATTCCTTACTCAGTTACACTTACATAAAACCCATTAAGCCCCTTCCTACCCTTACCTCATTTCCTCCCAATCACCCTTCATTCCCATTTAACCCTTTAGTCCCTCCCACCTTACATCCCCTACCCTCCTAATTCCCACTACTATCTCTATCTAAACCCCCACCTGAAGATGTCCCTGGGCAAACTGGTTTGTTACCAAACCTTATTTGTCCCTATCCCCTTCAACAAACATACATCACACCGAATGACGTTTGATGATCTTTATTAAACTTCATAACGGTAACTTCATTAACCAATATTATTTATTATTCACAACATGAACATAGTATCCTTGATATTAATCACAGCGTAACCATCCATGTAACTGTTAACTAGGGCAGCGTGACTCACTCACCCTGACCCAATAAGCAGTGTCCTTACCTCCACTCGCTTATTTTACTTATGAAGCAGAGTCCCATCACTCGCTTCATTTACCACTTATTGACTTAAACATCCAACCAAATAAGCAGCATCCTTACCTCCACTCACTTATTTTACTTATCAAGCAGCATGCAAGTGCTCACTTTCCTTTCCCAACTCAATGAAATGAACATCCAACATCAGAGGGGGAACAGAAGAAGGCAAGCCTCCCCCTCTTCTCCACCCACCAGCCTGATCAGGCTGTTCCCCCTCGTTTCCACCAAAAGTTTCACCAAACCTTCAAAACACACCTATGTGTACATAGACAGAGGGAGCCAAACATCATTTGGTATATACCCTCCTTTCTAAACCAAAACTGGATCTCCGTTACTAACCTACCAAAGCCCTACCATATAAATACCCAAAACAGCCAGTTACCTAAGCGTCTAAATTTGAACAGCTGATCCCTATCTTGTGCTAAAGCAATACCTATACCATTGAATAACCTCTGTAAATTAAACAAATCTTCATTTATCCTAATTACTAGTGTCAGCGTTATAATTAGTCCCAAGTTGTTTCCTATCAAATGTACCACCACAACTCTAAAAAGCCCAAAGTCACCCGAAACAAAAACAATGTCAATGGCATGCCAACATGCCTAAATGCAGCCCCTTTTTCTGTCCAATGGAGATATTCATAACCAGAATGAAATTTCCTTTTCTACTGGATCAATTGCACAGTAATCCTGCCATCATATCCACTATCCATTATAAGGCAAGAAAGGATATGCCAACCAAAAGCCACCCTGTTAATGACTTAAATATATCCATGAAGCAAAAATCACACAAACTGTAGTACAATGACCCTCCATTTACTAATGCCAACCCTTACAAATAACTTACTCTGTCAACAGGCAATGTCTGCCAGTCTTCATACTATCAAACCTACCCTAACCCTTCAAGCATGAGCCATAGTCAAAGATTTAGTAAACTAACATAACCTTGTCACCCATGAACTGTAGAAATCACAGCTAAATCCTCCTTGAACAACTGAAATGCCTCACCTTGTTCACAAGTCTGAACCAAATAACTCAATCTCCACCAATCACCAATCTCCCACCCCCTGGCAGCTACAACACAATTTGACAAAGCTAGCAATGCCCCTACCACATGATTTATTTATAAAAGCTGCCCCAGACTCCTGCAACAAGCATCTAATCCTTGTAATCCAACCTGACATGCCTAGGCTAACAGCATCAGCAACTCATACCACCGCCATATCAACCAAGTGACTATGGACCCAATTCCTCCCAACTTCTCCTGCTAAAATTACGATGCCTGCTAGATTGAAACCAACTCCAAAGTCCCCCATCCCTTCTCCAATTGTCCTACTCTTCACACAGACAACAAGCCACAAACCAAACACCCAAAAGTATACCCCAACCCAGTCATCCTGCCATGTTTGTAAACCAGTGCAAATCCCCATGAACAACCCAATGCATCTACTAAAAACTCAACAACATCCTTAATCCACTGCTTGCCCTTGGATTTCCCCCCTTTAAAGCTTTCCTTTCAATGTGACACATTCACATCTGATATGAAACAAACCCTAGACTTCTGCTAGGAGACCCAAAACCATGCCCTGCTTAATTCTTATAACTTTAGCCTAGCCACTGGAACACCTCATCCCTACCTATCCCCAACACTTGCATACGTGCAGTGCTCCATCAAACCCTACCTACTCATATAAGTCACACATAAAACATACCTCCTCCTATTAGCCCAAAGGAAAGAATATCACACAAACCAAAATATCTACCCATCCCCCCTTGCTACTCCACCATAGCTCCACAATCACTTCCTTCCTTTGTAAGAGACTAATAGTCCTACAAATTGACCCCCACACTCCTTGATTCAATACAAAGTCCTTAAGAAAACCCCATCTATTATCCACATAACAAAGATAGCCTACACAATTCAGGCTGCTGCAAACTGAATTAGCCAACATGTCTTCCTGTCTGTCACCTGTACAGATGAATACCTACTCACACACTTCAAACACGTTTGCGAAACCTACATGCCACCCACAAACCTACTGAAGCCTCACCCCCTTAACTTAGCAATATTGGCAAGGCCAAGGCTGTATCCTGCAGAAACCAAATTGTCATGCACTACATGAAACCTAACAAATAAGGAAACTTAACACCCAAAAGTCCCCTCACATGTAGGCACAAACCACTAAAACCTCCAAACCTTACTTACTGTTTGAAGTTTCTGATACCATCAGACTAACACCATCCACATCAGTGAATTTACATATCTTTGTACTCTCCAATTCCAAACCCTTCAAAACAAAAGGTCAAAGAACACCACCCTTACTGCCCTTGGCTTGCCTAGCTAATCAGTCATAGAGATCCCAAAATGCAACCTAACCTCTGTTATTATGACTCTACCCCATCTGTTGATATACTCCCATAATTAAACCTAAACACTTGCTTCACTGAGCACCTGATGTATCTCATCCTTACTAGTCCCTGCAATACTCACATACCACACAAACTCACATGCTGAAATGAGCAGATAAAATTGTATCACTTCTTGTTACCTCACTCTGCAGCTCCAACAGTGAAAAACCCATATGCAGCAGCATCTGTCACCTGATAAAACCACTTCATTTGGACCACCGGCTGATAACACCATCTGTGACCTCATTGCTTAGCACTCCACAAGCTGCAACACCCATCGTAGCACCACCATCTGTGGCTTCAATGTGTAGTCTATTCCAGTGGACGTAGGCTCCATTACAACAGCATCCATCACCTGTCGAGACCACCATTACAACAGCATCCATCACCTGTCGAGTGGCTTCAATGTGTAGTCTATTCCAGTGGATGTAGGCTCCATTACAACAGCATCCATCACCTGTCGAGACCACCATCTATGATCTCATTGTGCACCACTCTAGCAGCTGGAATATCCATTGAAGCAGTATCCCTCATGGCATCAGTCTGTAAAAGAAAAGACAACTGTAAATCCTCTGAAGACAAAAAAAACCACACCTAACATCACAGGTTAAAAGGAGGATAAATCCAGTACCCTGTGAACTAAAGCTTACAACTTGAAAATAAAGCAATACCCAGTTCCAACCATAAGACATATGAACAAGGCCATAACTACAAGTGGGACCATAACCCACAAAAAGGACAATCTGAACATATTGCTGCTACACACACAGCTCCATGATAACATGAATTTTTGCAGTATCATTTTAACCATATAACGAATCCAAATGTTATTAAAAAAAATAATTTACATGCATCAGAAAACAAATGCTTTACCTACATTAACCACCAAGACATGAGTAACAAACCATAAACCCCCTACAACAAAGTCTGGACACTCAAAGTAATTCATCAAGCACTAAATCCCCATAACCTTCACCACCCTCTCTATCTTTTATTTCAAGTATTTCTCCATTAAAAAGCCAAAACTTCCCAACATCAAAAATTTCTGTAATTATGATAGGTCTGAACCAAATTTGTAATCTTATTTACATCACTGTATGCCCACATTGTGACTTTTATTTTCCCTTTTTTGCCATATTAATGATGCCTGTGAAAATATAATTTAAGATGACACCTTCCCCTTGGTAATGAGTAACAGTGCTAACCTCTGTCAAGTGTGTCTCTTCAACTGAATAAATTTTATTTATTTATATTTTTTAAGGTTGCAGAAGTCTGTTGATGCTTTCTATGTACAGTCTGTGTGACTGAGCATCGTGTCATCCTGGCATTGGAAATAGTTTGCCCTGGAAGCCTGAACTAACTTATGTACATTCTGCGAGGATGTGGACCATTGAGGCATAAGGCCCCAACCCTTCAGCTCCCTGCCCCAAAACAGTTATTCTATACCATGCATGCATGGTGAACGACCATGACTCATGACCCTGAAAACCCATGAAACAGCCGCTGAGCATTTCCTCCACACTGTGGAGAACCAAAGTGAAATCCACTGCAACAGAGCTGCCCATACCAAAGAAAGACAAAATACGAAAACCACATCCACAAATTATGGTGTCTAAAACAATTTGAGTAACTAGTAAATCTCCGCCTCCTCCAGCCAAGCAGTGAGACACACCCTGACCAACCCCATCACCATGCTGTCTGTAAATGCCACACGCAGCCAAGCCAAACAGCTCCCAGTCCCACCACACGCATCACTAAGATTCACCAAACAGCCAAATGTAATAAATTGCTCAGACAAACTAGATTAACATTTTGCTGCCAATAAATTTCATTTGTCCTGAGTGAAAACTACAGGACTTCAAACCAAAGTAAACCAAGTGTCCATGTGAAAAATCCACCCCTTCATTCCCTATAGATCCCAAACATCAAGAATTTGAACCAAAATTACGGTGAGTCTGCATGCATAATCTAAACCCTTCCTCTACTACAATGCAGACTCAGCCACGATTCATGCTACAAAAAGACTTGCGGCCCCAATTAAAGTCAACCTAATTTTTGAATACTGCCAGACTTCTGTAATGCTTTTAGACATTAAACACATAATCAAACATACAGAAGTTTTTTTTATACTATTTGTGTTGTCCCTTCTGTCACTATGAAATTCAATGCCCAAACTGACAGGTGTGAGCCAGACCACAAGCATCGGGAAACGGCAGCCATCAAAGGCAGTAAAATGTGAAGCTGAGTAGGATATCATCTCTGCAGAAATGTCAAAATTAAGCCTCGATTGACAGATGAATAAAATATGAGAACCCTCAGCCAATGAAGCAGCTGTTCACAAGCCTGTTCTTGCAATCCCCCCAACAATGGAACCATTGTTCAGACAGTCTTTTTTTTTATCCTTCAGAGAAGCCCAAACTGACCTCGAGCAGGCGCAGCGACCAACTGTCAGCAGAGTGTGCCCCAAGTCAGTGAAAGCACCAAATAACTTGCCATAACCACAATGCTGTGAAAACAGACTAAAATTATGAAGCAAAATCTGGACCTTCAATGAAAATCTGTTCTCCACCCGACTCAAACCATCCTTCCTCCATCTTCCCCACCGAAAAGCCAGTACCATAGTGTAACGCTACACAGTTAATGACAAATGAGCAGGGCAAGAAATAAAAAACTACTGCTACATCTCCCAGACACAGCTAAACATACCCTAAACCCTTGTTAGCAAGCAATACCCACGTTTTCCATAGACAACTATTCTAAGAGCTACCTGACCACACCAATACCTACAGGTCGTCTCGGATGTATAACATGCCGTAGCAAGTTCAGGCCAAAATGTGATTCCTTACCCAATTACGCTTACATACAACCCATTAAGCTTGCCCCCTCCATGTCATTTCCTCCCAATCATCCTTCATTCCTTTTTAACCCTTTCATCCCCCCCCCACCTTACTTTCCCTACTCTCTTAATTCCCACTATTATTTCTATCTAAACCCCCAGCCTTAAGATGTCCCTGGACAAATTGGTTTGTTACCAAACCTCATTTATTGTTTACTTATTAACATTTGTTTACCAGGATATTCCAATTGAGCATTGCCTTTTTTCAGTAGAAGCCTGGGAAGAAAATCTTCATCGTTCAGACATCATGGCCACCATTTGCACTGCTTCATCACTAGCAATCAGTTTCACTCATGAGCAACAGTTCCATTATTTATACATCTTTGACATCAGTTCAATCACCTACAAACAGATTTGATTAAAAATAACAGTTACATGGGTTGTATTTGTATATGACTATGTTTATCTCTTACTACAGGGAGGTATATGTAATACAATGTCATTAGTATGCACATATTATCAGGTTTCCTGTAAGAATATTTCTTACCATAAAGACTTGTTTAAAACCTAGGACATATGAAGACAAGATAAAGAGCTAGAGCAGCCCAGTGTCAGGAAGGAGGGCAGGAGGCACAAGGAGGATAAAGGAGATGAGATGATAGAGGATGGTATAGGTGTGATAACAGTTCATTAAGTTTTGTACTGCAGAGTTATAGCACATTCATTTAGCCATATTAGTACCAGTTTAACCAGGGGTGGTGCAGGTGCAGAGCCATTTATCTATCAGGTGTTGCTTCATTGGCATTTAAAGTCTTTAATACAACAATCATTGCAGGTACTGCTGAGGCTGATGTAAAAACAGAAGCACAACAGTACATGGATATGGCATAGGGTTAGCTTATATGCATTCACATCTGATATATGCCCATAGCCTGTATTACTGTGGATTCCACTAACAACATTTTGGAAATGTCACTATGGACACCACAGCACTGGTGCAGGACTTACTAGCCTTTAGTGTATATGGCAAAATGTGTAGAATGCATTAGTAAAGGATTTTGCAGCTTGGACAGTGTTATCCTTCAGCCTTGCACGTGGATGATCTCTGAAGCTAATTTCTATCTCTTTCATTTCCCTGCTATAAATACTGCATTTGCCCGGTTTTGTATGCCGGGCAGCGCCGGTTAGCTAGGATAAAACTATTCCCGGCTCCACAAAGTCTCCTCTTCAATTTTTCCCTTTGTACTAGACAAACTTTCAACTTAAGCACTCAAGCCATTCATTTCTCAGCCCAGCACTTACTCAAAACTCATAGCAAGCACTTATAAACCCTAGCACTAGACCCTCCTGTACTGTACAGAAGGACAAGGCTCTCTAATCGACCTTAGCAGCCATCCAGTAAAACTGTTCACTGTACCTATCCAGACATGTCCAAAGGATAGTTTTAGGTGTACTCTCCAGTCCAAATGGTGAATCTGAACATTTTGAGGCAATGTTACAACTGCCTCATGTACACAGACAACCCTCTCCTCCTACCACCAAACACTAATATATGCGAGAGATGCAATTATACAGCCAAACTAGAGGCTAAGCTCTCTGAACCCTAGACTGGATCAGACAGTCAAAAGGAGAAGGGAAATACTTGCATCACACCACCAGTTACACATAGACCCATTAAACCAGCACCGACAAAAACACACATAAATACATGAAAACATACTCGGAGGCTCTAACAAAAATCTGAAAAACAAACAGAGACCTCCAAAGCAAACATCCAAGCAACCTCCACTCCCCAACACAAACCATGAAACACATACTTCACAAAACCAGCCCTTAAAATCACAGCCCTTAAGGCAAAATAACATACCCAGTATACTAGTAATAGGTGACTCTATAGTCAGGCACACTGATGTCCCACTCACTAGGCTGAATAAGGAGAAGGTTACTGTTAGCTACCTGTCGGGTGCCAGGATCCGCCACATAAGGCAAGCACTCAGGTCACTCCAGAACAAGTACAAATATGACTCTGTCATTGTCCATGTTGGTGTTAATGACCTGAGCTGTACCTCCCTGGACTACATGAAAAGAGACATGGAAGAGCTCTCTGATCAGGTAGCCCAGGCCGGTATGACCCTGACCCTGAGTAGCATCCTGCCCTCACTAAGAATGATACCATGGTATAAAGAAAAAAATTCTTGATTTCAACAATTGACTAAGTTTCTGGTGTTATTCAAAGGGGATCCATTGTCTGTCCGCCTGGGATGACATGCTCGACAAGCCACTCTGCTTTACTAGAGATGGCTTGCACCTGTCACCCATAGGCTTTCGAATACTGGGCAAGGCTCTTGCCACCCCATAGTGCCTTTTTTAGGCAGGGCTCAGAAGACAAACCCACTGCTGTGAATAGCACAAGTAACAAAAAACTGAGGGTAATGCTACTCAATGCCAGAAGCCTAAACCTCAAAATGCACGCACTTAAGGCACTCCTCAGTATGGAGAAAATCGATATATGTGCAGTAGCAGAAACCTGGTTTAAGGCTCCAGAGAGCACCCCAGCACTACCAGGCTACAACTCATACCATACATATCGGCCACAGAACCCAAACCAAAATACAAAAGGCGGGGGCGTATCCATATTCATCAAGGATACCCACATCTCGAAGTTAGTGGCACAGCACGATGCTTCAGAGATCATCCATGTGCAACTAACAATGGGCAAAACTGAAATTCAAATTGTAGCTTGCTACAGATCACCCACCATGTCCCAGGATCCCCATTCTGTGTTTCTGGAAACACTGGGAAACATAAAGGCCCTACCAAACACCCTAATATTGGGTGATTTCAATTACCCAAACATTAACTGGGAGAATTACTCAAGTAATAATTCCCTTGCCCAACATTTCCTAGAATTTATAAACTCAAATGCCCTGGTTCAACTGGTCAACACTCCCAGGAGAGGAGACAACATATTGAACCTGGTCATCACCAACATGGGCAACTGTGTTCCACACTGGACGTCAACCCCTCACTGGTTAGATCTGACCATAAACAAATCACTTTGGATAGCCACATTCCAACCCCAGCCCCAGACAAGGAAACCACCATGAAAAACTTTTCAAAAGCAAACTTCACATTACTTAAGACCATGATGGAAAGTTTCAAAGCCCCCATGCTGAAGGATAACGCTGCCCAAGCTGCAAAATCCTTTACAAATGCATTCTACGGGCACCTACAAGAATGCATGGATCATGTCATCCCAAGCAAAACCAAGACTCACTCCTCCAAGAAAAGGAAACCAGTCTGGTGGACTGCTGCCATAAACAAGCTAAACAATAGAAGGAGAAACTAGTACAGAAAAGAGTAAAATCCCAAGAAGGGAAGACATCTCTGATCAGTATCAGCAAGAAACTACGATCCCTCATAAAATCATCCAAGGCGAGCTTCAAAAGAAAAACTGCTGGGGACTCCAAAGATAACCACAAGGCATTCTTCAGCTATGCCAAGAATCTGAGTGGCAATGCTCAGATCTGCTTGGAGTTAGTGCAGAATGGCACAAAATACACTGAACTGACTGATGTCGCCAACATCCTGGCAGACAGATTCAGCTCAAACATCACCCTCCTCTAACCCCCAAAAGGGCCCATAACCATATCAGAAGAATATAGAGTCCCTAAAATCACAGACACTCAGGTTAAAACAGCCCTCTCCAAAGCCAAAAAACACAGCATCAATGGGACCAGATGGTGTCCCAGGCTGCGTCCTACACGAGCTCAAAGACGAACTAACCCCTCACCTAAACACACTGTTCAAACTCAGCCTCTCCATAGGCTATGTACCCATAGAGTGGTGTACAGCAATGGTTATTCCGCTCCACAAAGATGGAGCCTCAACAGACCCTGGGAACTATCACCCAATAAGCCTGACTAGCTTGGTCTGCAAGGCTATGGAGCGCATCATCATGGAACTCATTAACAGAGACACTGGGAACCTCCAAACACTGGACCCTAACCAGTTCGGCTTTGTTAAGGACAGATCTTGCCAACTAAACCTGGTGGACTTCTTTGAGACAGTTACCAAAGCTATAGACGAGGGAAAGGTGGTACACACAGCCTACCTAGACCTCGCAAAGGCCTTCAACAGCATTCCCCATTCTGGTATTATAGACAAGCTCACCAGCCTAAACATAAACCCCTACATCACAAGATGGGTTGTCAACTGGCTCATGGACAGAACCCACATGGTGAGAGTTGTGGGAGCTAGGTCCGACTCTAAACCGGTTACAAGTGGCGTTCCCCAGGGCTCAGTCTTAGGACCCCTCCTGTTTGGCATATACTTCTCAGAGGTACAGGCAAGCACAGGAGGACTATGGCTGACCAAGTTCGCAGACGATTGCAACTAGGGGCTATAATTGACTCTCTGGCTGACACAGACATCCTCCAAAAGGGTCTCACTGAGACGGATACCTGGGGTCAAAACCATGGCCTCAAGCTAAATGCCAAAAAGTGCATAGTCACCCCCTTTGGAAAAAACAAAGTACCCACAAACTAACACATAGGTGGTAGTCCCCTAAATATGGAAGACATAATAAGGGATCTGGGGACCCAAGTAAATAGTAATCTCACCTTTGATAATCACATTGCCAAAGTGATTAGAAAATCCTTCTACGTGGCCCACCTAATCACAAAAGGGTTTGCATCCAGATCAAAAGAGGTCATTGTGCCCCTCTACTCATCACTCATCAGACCAATCATAGAGTACAATGCCCCATTTGGGATGTACCTTACAAGACACCTGCAACAGCTGGAAAGACCACAGAAGTACCTCACCAAGAGGATCACTGGCCTCAAACAGATGCCCTATGCAGCTTGACTGAAGAAACTCCAGCTGTACTTGGTTGCATACCACCTTGTCAGAGGTGATCTCTGCCTGACATACAAGGCCATGTCCAAGCCAGAATTGATGGACATGCTCCACCTAAAGAAAACCTTATCCCCTCACACCACACGCTCTAGGGATCTAAACCTCACCACAACAATAAATAGGATGTGATGGAGTGATAGATTCCTGTCGCTAGAGACTTCCCATGCTTTGAAACAAGATCCCAATCTACATTAGGTAGAGCTCCTTGCTAACAGTCTTCAAATGAAACCTTGACGAGTGGATGGGAAACAGAAAGTTTAACTCGGGGATCACTTCAGTGGCTCTGCTGGACAGAGGCACAGGGAACTAATCTAAGGGGCCGGCAAAAGCCAACACATTCTGGCTAGGCTTATAAATGCCTTCGGGCAGATAGCCTAGTACCAACCTATGAACCTATGAACCTAAAAACCTAAATGAACTCCTCCATCTGATAATATATGTATCAGAAAAATCAGCATGAAGTAGCCTAAAAATATATGCATTTATGCACTTATGTACACAACTGATCTATATGAAAACACACATCTAAGACATTTCTGTGAATTCCTAACCCCCACCTCATATAACTACATGCATCTAAGACATTACTGTGAATTCCTAAACCCACCCGTGTATCAATAACATAAATAAGGATAAAGAAATGTGTTAGGATGGAATAAATAACAGCATTAACAAAAAGCTGTAAAAAAAATTGCTTTCTATATTTGTCTGTCTGTTAACAATGCTAAGGACATCTGGGCAGAACAAAATGTTTGCATGTAATATAAGTCAAGGTTCCTTTGCTAACAGAAACTGTTAAACCCTCCTAACAAAAAAAAAAATGCCAAATTGTAGATAGCACTCAGTTAAGTAATGAAAATCAAAGACCGCCTTTGAAAAAAACATTCCCCCACTCTACACCAGCAAATACAGATGTCAAGGACATAACCTCTTTCTAATGGAATAACACTTGTTTACGTCAGGCATATACAACAGCCTTACCATACAATATTTGCTGAAATGTAACTTTGAAATTGCTACTTCTAATATAAAACTTCTTAAAAGTGTTCATATCCTCAGGGAAATATTGCTATAAATGCATGTAACAGTAGCTGAGGCTCATTCCAAAACAAACTGTTTTACCTTCTATACTAACACACATAGGCAAAGTGTAGACATCCCTGAATTTTCTCTGAAAAAAAGCCAGCAACATCATAACAGTGTAACTATTACTTGTAAAGCACAGTCACATACCTGGACATGATCTGTAGTAACATTTGCCAAAAGTAATGCAATTGCAGCAGCAAACAGCAGTATAGTAAAGGTAGCAAATCCAGGCAGTCTTCCCTAAACTATACAAGTTTCTCACCTTCAGGTTGTGCTTACATAATATAGATTAATCCCTAAGGACACAATGAATATGCAAAGTAGGTGTCAGCTCATTATCTTTCATAAATCACTCAATCTACTAAAAGTGCTGGGCAAGTAAACATGGTGTGGGAACCTACAAGATGCAGTAGCAGTAGAAGAGCAAATATTGAAAAGTGAGGATAGCTAATTACTTGCAAATGTGACCCATTAGCAGTAGGAAATGGTTACAGACACCTAGGCAGCAAAACATTTCATGGCTGAAGTAGCATTCAGCTGCAGAGAAACATGGCTGTTGTGAATTCTGCATGGGCAAAGAGAATAATATTATGTCATGCCCAGAACTTCAATAACCAAATGCACAGGGGAAAATAATGTCCATGGTTCCCAGGGCAACATGAGACAGCAGACAGTATGACAGGCATCAACAGCAGGCTAGCCAGTGGGCCTATTACTGACAGTAAAAAGACAGTGCACAAAGGGCATTGCCTTTATAATTGGTGTGTGTAGACCACTACTCCCTTCACAGTGTCTAGGGAACATGATCTAAAATGCATAATGGAACATAAATGTGACTACAGTAGCATGCAAGATTTCCTCCATGCTGTAGCACACTTCTACATGTTGTAGTTACATAAGCATGTACTGTATCCAAGAACAACAATTATTACTTCTTTTGCCCCATGAATTTGGTTATTAAAGCTGTGGGCATGGCAGTGCATGCCTCTGATTGCCTACAGGGAATTTATAACAGTCATATTTCTCTGCAGCTGAATGTCACTTCAGCCATGTGTCCCTAACCAAATGTACCACAGGGAACAGTTGAATGTCACTTCAGCCATGTATCCCTTACCAAATGTACCACAGGGAAGTATCTCACTGCCTAGGTGCCTGAATCTGTAGAGAATTAATAAGTAAGCGTTTAACACTCCTGCCACTTTGATCTATACTTATAGAGGGAATATCAGGGAGAAAAGACTTACAAAAGACATTTGTGATTATATGACTTACTTATGAGATAACCTTCATCCCACTTTTATGAATATATGCTTAAAATGTAATTCTGCCTCTGAGTACAAGGTGTTTATAAATTATATAGCATACATAAAACTTAAACATACAAACAATAAACTTCTAAGTAAATGCAAATCATAATGCAATTATTTTACAAATGTGTCAAAAGAGAGGACTGCTTGAAAAAGAAAGGGAAGAGCACAGTCTTGTATTACATATATTTGTTTTTACTGTAAATATAGGCAAAGGCATCCAGACATGAAAAAATTACAATACAAAAAAATAAGAAAACAAAGATGAAAAGTAGAAAAGAGGATTAGTAAGAAAGAAGTTAAAGAAATAGAAACTGAGGTTTTTGATTACCTGTGAAGTGAATGATTTAGTGTAGAAAATATAACTCAGAAAACATCACAGCAGGATAGAGCAATGGATCTCTAAATTAAGGCAAACCAGTGGATCAGGAAGCATCTGATTAGTTGCCGGATGAGGATACTCTGGAGCCTGCCATAGGGAACCAGTGCAAACATCCAGTTGAAGTTGCACAGCAAGGGGAGGAACAGGAAACTGTGCCAACTCTGACACAGCCAATGCGTGGGGTGATTAGCTAACTCTCAGCATGGCATTAGGCCTTTCCATAGCACCACCTCTACCCTCCTATTCTTTTCTGACCACATTAACAAAAAACATAACAGTAACACTCTTTCCTCCACAATCTTTATTGATCTCTCAACAGCATTTTACACGGTCAGCCATCAGCTACTGTTGAATATACTTAAGTCCCTCTCACTTGATGCACAGGCTCTACTGTGGTTCAAGTCCTACTTAGATAACAGGAAACAGTCAGTGCTTTGGGATAATAATCTATCTAACCACCTTCCTGTCACCCTTGGTGTACCCCAAGGTTTTATATTGGGCCCACTTCTATCTCAATTTTTATCAATGGTCTAAATGTAAACATCCCTCAAGCTACATACATACAATATGCTGACAACTCCACATTAATATGCTTCACTACTGGTCCATATGAACTGCAGTCCCTCATCCAAAATGTCTTTGAATTAGTAGAAAAATTATTCTTACAGTGCTGTCTCCTCCTTAACCCCAAAAAGACAAAATTATTGCTCTTTACTCCCACACAAAAGTCCACCCCAATTGATTTCATAATCAAATCTAATAATGGCACTGTCATATCTCCTGACACTACCACAAAACTCTTAGGAGTAACAATAGATCACAACTTTAACTATAATACTCATATCAACACCACAATACAATCAGGTAACAGAAAACTAGGCTCCCTCTATAAGATTAAACCCTTCCTTATTCCCATAGCTAGAACTATTATTGCCCACACCCACCTTATCTCAACTCTCCTCTATGCCTCTCCTATATACACTAATCTATCTAAAAGCAACCTCAACAATCTGGCAACATCCTACAATAACATTGCCAGATTTGCAACTGGCTCCCCTTTTAGAACCCACCACTGCCAAAATCTTAAACAACTAGGTTGGCTGGAGTTGCATAATCAAATTCAATTCCAACAACTTATTATTGCCCATAATACCCTTTATCATCCAAGCAATACACCAATACTCATGAGTCTAATCACCTTATATAAAAACCTTACAAACCTATGCTCAGTAAATAAACTACCGGTATCTAGACAAAAACCCAACAATAAAGCAGGGAAGTCACTTTTCTCTAACACTATGGGAAAAATCTGGAACCTACTTCCGGGTGAACTCACATCTCTTTCTTCAAATCCACTATTCAAAAAGAAACTCAAAATATACCTTACAACCCACTGGCTATGCCCATGTACCAACCCAGACTAAGAATCCTCTTCCTGTTATCCTAGGTTCTCACACCAAATACTACTTATTCCATTGCCACATTTGTCCATCATCTTTCTGTACCTCTGTTAAACTGATTAGTTAGCTAAACTTGAGATGGTATAAGGTCCGTTCTTCTTAGAAACTATTATAGGATAGGATGATCGTACCCAGCTAGGAGTTTATGAATGTGTCACTGCCTTTATAAATGTGTTACTGTCTTTTAAATAATGTGTCCCTGCTTTGTAAATATTTTTTTCCTTCTGTGATCTATATCCAGCTTGGACTTTAGGAATGTCTCACACCCTTCTAATAAAAAAAAAATGTTTTGTTATCTCTCATGATTGCTATGTTACTATGTTAACAGTTGTAAACAACCTAGAAAATATCCTGAATTGGCTATCAACCAACTATCCCCAAGAGACAATAGTACTCAGAGACTATAATATAAATTGGAATAGCTGTACCTCAGAACAGCCCTCTACCCATCTTAATTTACATGGCTTTACTCAAACTATAAGCTCCCCCACAAGGGCCAATAAACAGAACAACACTGAAAGCACCCTAGACTGGATACTAATAAATAGACATCACCTAAGCTATAAAGTAGGAACTCTCCCTGAGGATATAAGCGACCATGCTCTAACCTTCATAATCAGAGACAAGACTGATATCCAAAATCCAATTACCTATAAAGCAATGAGGAATAAAAAAAAATTTAACCCTGATATTTTCCAAAATGAACTTAGAGCATGCAACTGGGCACCCCTTAAAAGTCTACCCCTAGAGGAAGCAGTAATCTACTTTAACAGTAAATTTCTAAACATTCTCGACCTCCATGCTCCAATAAGGACCATTAAAACTAGAAACAAACCAGCCCCCTGGCTCTCAAAAGATACAAAACAAAAAATGCTACTTAGAAATAAAATCTGGACCTTATGGCGTACTACCAAAAGCCATGAAGATCACATCAAGTTCAGACAGTTAAGAAATGACACAAAAAAATCAATACTGTTAGATAAAAGAAAGTACTACATACAACTCCAAAATACCCAGCAAAGTAACCCCCAAAAATTTTGGGCAGGTATAAATACTCTCTTAGACCCAGGTCGTACTATCACCCCCCCCCCCCCCCCCCACCTGTAGGTGCAGTCCAGGGCAATCCAAAGGAAGTAGCAAGAACCTTTAACACCTTCTTCACTGAAACCATTCAGTCTCTTTCCAACCAACTATCTCCCAACAGCTCACCTCTAACATCCCATAATACTACCTTACCTCCCCATTTCATCTCAAACCCATCTCTACATCCCTTATCCGTACCCTTCTGCAAAAACTCAAACCTACCACCATTGCAGCCGATCTCCTTCCTGCTGAATATCTGCAGAAAGCAGCAGACGCTATAGCCTACCCAGTTTCCATTCTGATTAACAGAACAATATCTGAAGGTGCAATTCCTATCACATGGAAGATTGCACATATTATCCCCCTTCATAAGGGTGGAAACTCTAGGGATCTATCCAATTACAGACCTATTGCCATACTTTCACCTTTGGCCAAAATCATGGAGAAATGCATTCATATGCAACTGTTAAAACACCTTATAGACAACAACTTGCTAGCTAACTGCCAACATGGTTTCAGGCCATTTCACAGTACTACTACTGCCCTTTTATCCTTCTCCAACTGTATAAATAAAAATCGCAATAACAACACTCTATCCTCAGCCCTCTTTATTGATCTCTCCAAAGCCTTCGACATGGTTAACCACAAACTTCTCATTAACACATTGAAAAACCTGTCCCTTGATACTCTTTCTATACAATGGTTTGAATCCTACTTAAGCAATAGGCAACAAGCAGTCATGTGGGGGAACAACCTATCTCCCCATCTCCCCATCTCACTAGGTGTCCCCCAAGGCTCTATACTTGGACCACTTCTATTCTCTGTCTTCATCAATGACCTGTACACTGTTATTCCTCAGGCCTCCTTAATACAATATGCCAATGACTCCACATTAATCTGCACAGCCCCAAATCCAGCAGACCTGCAATCTCTTACCCAAAAAGTGTTTAACACAGTTGAGGATTGGCTACAACATCAATGTCTTATCCTAAATCCTAAAAAAAACAAACTTCTACTTTTTACTCCCACCCATAGACACACACCTCTAAACTTTACTGCCACTTCTAACAACGGAACTATCATATCCCCTGACTCTAACACAAAACTCCTAGGGGTACTAATTGACAATAACCTTAACTTTGAAGCCCACATAAACAATACCATAAAAACAGTTAACAAAAAACTAGGCTCACTATATAGAATCAAAACCTTTCTTACCCCACTAGCAAGATCTACTATTGCCCGGACCCACTTAATCTCTACCCTCCTCTATGCCTCCCCTATATATACTAACCTCTCAAAAACCAATATGAACAAACTAGTAGTCTCCTACAACAATATTGCAAGATTTGCAACTGGCTCTACATTTAGGACCCACCACTGTATTAATTATAAAAATCTTGGTTGGCTAGAGTTACCTAACCTACTTCTACTTAATCAATTAATATTTGCCTATAAAATCCTGTATCAGCCTAGTAACACACCGATTCTTACCAACCTTATCATCCCCTACTGTAACCTTAAAACCCTGCGCTCAGCTACTAAAATGCTAGTACTAACACACAAAGCCAACAACAAGGCAGGGGACTCTCTATTCTCTAACACCGTTGGTAAATCCTGGAACTCTCTTCCCAGTGACCTAACCTCACTACCATCACTTACACAATTCAAAATCAGGCTTAAATCCTACCTTAAAACACATTGGCTATGCACCTGTCTTAACCCAGACTAACATCTCTTGTCTTCTCACTAAATTTCTAAATTTTAATGTCTGCATAATCTACCTGCATTCTGGAATCCAGAAGCATAACTTGTCTTGCAACTAATTTGGACTCTCTCTTATATCTTAATATCTCTCTTTGTCACTCTAGTATCTTATGTTAACACACCTCTTTCTAGTGTGTTCCTGTACTGTACATTTTACTTATTTTTACCCAACTACTTACTTCAATATGTTCTTTTTTGCATAAAATAGCTTAATTGTATATAGTACTTCTATTTGTTAAACTTTGAATTTATTTACTGTTTTTATTTGATTAACGTCAAACATTGTTTTGCACTCTCGAGGAGCTTTTCTCCCCGGGCCTCTGCTGAAAATGGATATGTATCCAGCTGGACTAGCCCGGTCAACAAATGTAAAATAAAATAAAATAAAATAAATAAAATAAATAAATAAGTGAACTGTATCTGTAGTTGCAACTATCTGTTTTTTATGTGGAGCTTTTCTCCCCGGGCCTCTACTGAAAATGGACATATATCCAGTTAGACTAGCCCGGTCAACAAATGTAAAATAAAATAAAATAAATAGGACAGTGAGTTCCCATATGAAAGAGCAATGGATGACACAGGATGAAACCAAAGAGAATGTGGCACAGGAAGAAGCTGTGGAACTACATCTATAGAATGCACACAGGAAATGGAGAACAAAGACTATGCCCTAGTTTAGTGGAAAATGACATAAGAGAAGAGTTGCTTGATTTAATAGAGATGAATAGACATATTAAGATTAGTGAAAGAAACAGATTACAGAAAGCCGATAAAACCCAAAAGTTAGAAGTTTGATAAAACAAATGAATACGGTAATTAGGACTGTCCACAGAAATTTATGCAATACAACAGAAGTAAATAGGATATATTATTGTGCAGCTAAATTAATAGCAAATAAAGTCTTACCACAAAAATACAGAGTTGTAAGGGAAAAGAAGAGGAGAAATCGAATTCCATTGTGGAATTATCAAATAGAGAAATCTATAAAGCAATTAAGACAAGAAGTGTCACTGTTAGAAGAGTATGGAACAGATCAACAAAACATACACAGAAAGATAGACATGATAAAAGCAATGCACAGTATCAGAACAGATCATGATCTATCTTGTACTATCACAACCAATAAAGTAAAAATATCAGCACAGACAGAAACATTTAGAAGATATGCAGATAAGTATAAAGGAAAAGTACAAAATAAGTAATTTACTGATGACCCAAACATTTTTTATAGAGAACTGGGAAACAAGGCAAAAGGAATCAAAACACCACCAAAAAAAGAAGAAATAGATATATTTTAGAGAAATATTTATGAAGATCCTCTGGAACATAACAAAGATGCTGAATGGATAGAAGAAGTAAAATAAAGAATACGAAGTTCAAATGTACAGGATATGAAATGGGATGAAGTAACAGCCAGAGAAATTAAAACAAAATTAAGAAAAGCTCCTAACTGGAAAACTCCAGCCCAGATGCAGTACCTAACTTCTGGTTAAAAGTAGTGACATCTTTACATGAAGATTTAGCTATGAGTAAGAACTATTTATATCAGCACCCTGAACAGACACCAGCCTGGCTAACAACAGGAAAAACAATACTCCTACTTAAGAGTGACCCTGCAAGCTAACCTAAAAACTATAGATCAATAACTTGCCTTCCAATGATATATAAACTGTACACTGGAATTGATGCCGACAGAGTTTATGATCATTTAAAAAAAAACTCAGTCATGGCAATAGAACAAAAGGGTAATAAAAGAAAGTTGTATGGAACAAAGTATCATTAGATGTTAAATACAGTCATAATTGAGAACTGTAAAAAGGGGAATAATCTAAGTATGGCAGGAATAGACTATAAAAAAAACATTTGATCATATCCCACATTCATGGATAAAAGAGTAGTTGAAATTTATAAGATACACCCTACACTGATTGGTTACATTACAGTGGCCATGAAAAAGTGGCATACTACTCTGCAGTTAAGCCATGATAAAGCACAAATGATTACATCAGGGATAAAAATTCATAGGGGGATATTCCAGAGTGACTCTCTTTTCCCACTGCCCTTTTGTCTTGCCCTTTAACCCATTAAGCTGCCTGCTTAACAGATTAATTAATGGCTATAATTTGGCTCCCAGAAAACAAAATGTTGTAGATTATTTAAAACTGTATAGTTCATGAGATGAGGAACTGAAAGCAGAACTGCAAGTGCCATCATAACCAGAAGGTAAAACCAAAATGGTATAAAAACTTGGAGAACCAGCCAAAGGGTAAATGACAACCACTTTATTCAATAAAAATTTAAGTGCTTTCATCCCAATCCATTTACTAAGGGGCTTCTTCAGAACTAACAACCATCAAAAACCATAGCTTAAAATACTAAGATTAATAAAAAAAACAATAAAACATTAAAACAATTAAGGCTATTAATTAAATCTTTCTTTTTAAACTAACTAATTTTCATTTTTTTATTCAAGGGCACTTTAATTGTCAATCTACAAATGTGGTGCATTTGGCAAAGTATTTACAGTGTCCTAATTTTTATATAGGTAAAACTTCCAGAGGTTTACGTGAAAGGATGTATGAACATTTGTCTGATATTAAAAAAGGAAAACTAACAAATGCCTTGTGTAAACATGTTGTTGAGTTTAAAGACCATGGAATTGATTTCTCTGTAATGCAGCAGATTGTTCCTGATGTTCAGGGTAAAAATTACCTGAACATTTAGAATTATGTGAATTAAAGTGGCAATTACATTTATCTGTGGTGGTACAGTGGCAGTGTTGTTACCTCACAGCAAGAGGTTCTCCTGTTCGATTCTCAGCTGGAGTGCCTTCTGTGAAGAGTCTGCATGTCCTCCCCGCTGTCTAGTAGCCTCCGAAAGACATGTGTGAATGGGCATGCCTTTGCTGAAGGTTGGGCGTCAGGCTGGCAACTCAGCACCATAAAAAGTGACTGTCAATCATTAGCGGACCGGAGTTCCGCTGTGGCAATCCCTAACTGGGAAAAGCCGAAAAGACAAACAAAAGTAGCAATTACATTTAAATGCTTTTATATATCCTGAGCTGAATGATTATGCCAGTATTAATTGTATGCTGAAACTCAGGCATCTAGAGGGTTAAAGATTTAATTAACAACCTTAATTGTTTTAATGTTTTATTGTTATATTGATTAAACTTAGATTCAAGAAGCTCAGCGCAAGGATGGTTTTAGCCTTGCGCTGAGCGTCCTCACTACAGATGGCACAGCAGCGCCATATGAATATGTATGAGGGCACACCGCAGCAGCCTCGACGTGCACAGGAAAAATGTGCGAGTGCAGGGGGCATGTACAAGTGCTCTACGGAGGCATAAACATGCCCCGACACTTGCAAAACCTACTATGCCTACTAGTAGAGCCCGCCCCTAATAGTAAGTCAGTAATTCAGTGTCCGTGGATAACGTAATGTATGCTAAGCATACAAGAGTGTCCACGAACAGTGAAATAAACTCGAAGTAATAAACACAAAAGCACATAATGGAATGTTAAGCCCTGTCCCTAGAACTTTCACAATTAGAGTCCCTGTTCCTGTGTCCCTATTATACATTCGAATTGCTGCAATATCGAAGGTGTAAGCAAAGTGCAGCGTGACTGCACATCGCTGCCCTCTGCCAAGCATAGCTTACACATCATATTCATTCAAATAGAGAAAAACATGCGGAATCAATAGTGTAGTGTTTAGACTATCCGCCTAACAAACAGGCATTCACGGTTCAAGCCCAACAATCGCACATATAATTTTCCATGTGGAATGAATGTCGTTTTACCGTAAAACTGACATAAGAGTATCGCATGAGATATTTAACTTAAATATCATTCAAGCAAAGTGGCACTGTCATAATGAATAAGGTACTAGTAAGTAGGTGTAAGCACAAATAAGCAGCAGTAAACACGTATAAGTACCAGTAAGCAAGTCTGAGTGCACATGCATGGGTCTAAGCAGTGCCCAGCATAGGAAATGTATATAAGTATATACAGATATATAATATATATACATATATATCTATCTATATATATATATATATATATATATATATATATATATATATATATATATATATATATACTAGCTGCACCCGTCATGCGTTGCCGTGGCTCAGTCTGGTTAAATGGAAAAGAAAGAAAAGAGAAAGTGCACGTTTCTAATATGTTTAATTTCACAATGCTTGTGGGTATACAATATTTTTTGTTGTTCCATTGCCTGTGCAGATATAGAGATTGTCTGGTTTGCCGTCTCTCGAACATGCAACATATAATTGTCCATGTGAGAAGCAATCTGTGTGTATATCTAAACCGCACAATTCTAAAGACTGGCCCTGAGCTTTGTTGATGGTGATTACAAATGCCAATCAAATTGGGAATTGCAATCTCTTAAACTGAAATGGCATATCCGTTGGAATCATAGGATTGTGAGGAATGAGGGCATCTTCACCTTTGAAAGGTCCTATCAAGATTGTTGTTTCTATGACGTTGCTCATTAATTTTTTTACTGCAAGCCGCATGCCGTTGCAAAGCTTTGGCTGGTTGATATTTCGCAACATGATAATTGGCACGCCAATTTTCAATTGCAGTACATGCAGTGGCATCCCTGGCAGATGGAGTGAATTCAAAAATTCTGTTGGATAATTAACCGCTTCATCTGCTTCCACAACAGTGTCGACGGACTTGTATGTGAATGGCTCGCTTTGAATGTTAGACTGAATAATATTGTTAAGTTTGTAGACGTCTTTGTTGTTGGCCGCAAGAATAGCTCGTTCAGTCAGCCAATCGTGATTCCTATAATTGGTTTGAATATTGGGAAATACTTTTTCAACCAATTCTTCTTTTGACGTCACTAAATTGCAGAAGTTATGAGGCAATGAAATTCGTCCTGAGGTCAGATCAACCAGCACCTTTCCGTTCCCAATTTTCAGCAATTGATGTGAGAATATCTCAGCTGATCGATCATTTTGCAGCTGGACATGCATATTTGTAGTTAATTTTAACGTCTTTACGTGTCGCCACAAAGTAGAGTATTTCAGGCAAGCATTTATTTCATCTGCTGGTGTCGATCGAGGAGAACGAAACAGATTTGAAGCTGCAGAACGCGATAGCCATACTAGCAACCGTGCATCCTCAAGTCTGGCTGCATGTCGCTCTGCTGCTTCCTCGGCATGTATTTGAGCCATTCTTTGTCTGTTTCACTCGTTCGCTGATGCCCGTTCTTCCTCAGTTTGATTTGCAATTACTCGTCACACTGCTTCCGCTCCGTGAGTAAGCCGACCTAAGTTTGATCTTCTGCGAGGCATTATTTGGATGAACTAAAGCAGATCGATTGCACTGAAAAAAAAAAGTAAGAAAGTTATAACAAAAACATATAAAATTGCATATTTGTATATAAATATATAGAATCCATAGTAGGTATATAAAAACACACGCATATTCGAATGCAACATGTGACATCTATATAATAGTAGGTATATAAAAACACGGGCGTATTCGAATGCAACATTGTGTGAAAATTTCAAAGCAATCGGTGAAGAACTTTCAGAGATTTAAGATTTTGAACAAACGAACATTTACATTTTTATTTTTATATATATATATATATATATATATATATATATATATATATATATATATATATATCTATGAAGAAAGAATGACGTAATAATAAAGCATACAAAAGGAATGAGAAGGGAATCAACAGCAACCCCAGTATTATATAGTGCTGTCAGCGTATATCATATCCAACTGGGCAGGAGTGAGCAAAGCATTGCTACTCACACTACAGGCAGGATATTACCAGTGGGAGTAACATTGTTGATTTGCTAAGTCTACTTTACACACAGAGGGTAGTCCCTGGTGGGACTACCCAAAAATTGATAGGATGATTGGCCATCTGACCATTACACAAGCAAGGGCAGTTACATTCAAGGACTAAATGGTGGGAGAGTCTGAGAATATATGGGTTGGGACAACATACGTCTAGGGTCCCTAACGCTCTTGAGAGGGCAATGTGTGGAGGTGTGTCATGGCTGCGGTAACAAGTGGACAATGGATGGTATGCATGTATTTTGAACACAGGTGAGGTGGAGGAACTATGGGCATGAAATTATGGAACCAGGCATGCCAGGGTGGGACGGGCTGGTTCTAAATGGACTGCCCCTTGGAGGTTAGCAAGTTCGTTATAAGTATAAATGCATACACACATGCAGAAGTACATTCTCTGTAACACATTCATTCCATTTGCACACATAAATAACATGAATGTGCCCTTACAAACCTTGACAGTAGATACAATAAGGATCTATAATAGAACACTGGACACTCAAAATGTTGAGTGTTCTAATATCGAACCCTATGAATCAAAACTTTAAAACATCGAACATTCAGAACAGCAAATGTTTTCCTAGGGAAAAAACTCGCTGTTCCAAAACACATACACACAACACAAGTACACCAAACAAACAGCAATCCACACACATACACCTAAACTCTTACACCTAACCCTACACTAAAATATACATACACCACTAACTATCCACTTACCTTAACCCAAACCCTAACCCTAAGGTCCGTCACTATCACCTCACCCCCTGCCCTAACCCTAACTCACCTACCCTGCCCTAACCCACATGTCCACACAATCGCACACTTATTTATTTTATTTATTTTATTTTACATTTGTTGACTGGGCTAGTCTAACTGGATATTTGTCCATTTTCAGTAGATGCCCGGGGAGAAAAGCTCCAGCATGAACAGTAAAACAAAGTTAACAACATATAAGAAAGACATGTATGAAAACAGTACAGTGGTAGCATTGGTTAAAAGAAATAATATAGTAATAAAATTATAGGATAGACATTATGCTAAAAGTTAAACTAAGTAAAACAAAACAGGTATTGCACATCAGAGTAAAGTATTTATAATTTATCCTCTTACTATGAAAAGAAGTAACAAGATTTAGAGGCTTAGGTTGGAGGCCTAAGTTAGGGGAGTGGGGAAAGGGGTATGAGTAGGAGGGAAAAAGATTTCAGTCTGGGTTAGCACAAGGACAAAGCCACTGAGTTTTAAGATGTTCTTTAATATGTTTTTTTAAATAGAGAAGTAGAAGCTAGGTTAGAAAGTTCAGGAGGGAGCTGATTCCAGTTTTTACCTATAGTGTTTGAGAACAGTGCGTCGCCAGCTTTGTTGTTAGATTTAATCAAGGAGACCAGGAGTTTATTAGCAGAATGTAGTGTAGCTAGATTTTTATAAGGTGAAATCAGATTAGTGAGGATAGGGGTATCATTGGGGTGGTATAGGATCTTTTGAGTGATAAATAACTATTGACAGAGTATGTGGTTATGCAATTCTAGCCATCCTAGTTGTTTGAGGTTAAGACAGTGGTGAGTTTTGAAGGGAGTACATGTAATGAATCTAGCTATGCTATTGTAACAGGTAGAAAGTTTGGTGATGTTGTTTTTTGATAGGTTAGTATATATATATAGCAGAGGCATAGAAAAGGGTAGAGATGAGGTGGGTCTGGGCAATGGTTTTCCTGGCTGAGGGGGTAAGGAAGGGTTTAATTCTATAGAGAGTACCAAGTTTTTTGTTAACAAAATTTATGGTGGCGTTAATACGGTCATCATAATTAAGACGATTGTCAATTGTAACACCTAGTAGGCGGGTGGTAGTATCTGGGGTTATGTTGGTAGCATTGCTAGAGGTTATGGCGAAGAATGGTGTGGATGATTTATGAGTTGGAGTAAAGAGTAGTAGTTTTGTTTTTTTGGGATTAAGGAGGAGGCAATGTTGCATAAACCATTTTTCAACATTTTGGAAAACAGTTTGGGTGAGGGACTGGAGGGAGGCTATGTTCTTAGCAGTACAGATTAAGGTCGAGTCATCTGCATATTGAATGCAGGTGGCTTGAGGTATGTTCAAGTGTAGGTCGTTAATAAATAAGGAAAAAAGAAGGGGACCTAAGATTGAGCCTTGTGGGACTCCAATATTTATTGGGAGTAATGAAGACAGATTGTTATCCCAAAGTACTGCTTGCTGCCTGTTTTGAAGATAACACCTAAACCATTGTAATGCTAGTGGATTAAGAGAATGGTATTTTAGTTTGTATAGAAGTAAGTTATGGTTAACCATATCAAAGGCTTTTGACAGGTCTATAAATAGTGCAGAGGAAAAGGAGTTATTGTTACGATTTTTATTTATAGAGTCAGTGAAGGATAGAAGGGCAGTCGTTGTGCTGTGGGATGGTCTGAAGCCATGTTGGCAGTTGGCTAGTAAGTTATTTTGTAGTAGGTGGTTGAGTAGTTGTTTGTGAATACATTTTTCCATTATCTTAGCTAATGGGGAGAGTAAGGCAATAGGGCGAAAGTTAGAAAGCTCAATAGAAGATCTACCTTTATGTAGAGGGATTATGTGAGATACTTTCCATATGGTAGGGATTTTGCCTTCAGAGATAGTCCTGTTAATAAGTATAGATATGGGGTAGTCTATAGCATTTGCAGCAATTTGTAGGTATTCAGATGGGAGTCGGTCGGCAGATGGGGTGCAAGGTTTCAGTTTCTTAAGTAGCTTATGAATAAGAGATGTAGGAACAGGTTGTATATGAAAGGTATGAGATGAAGTTTTGGAGGTATTTGGTGGGGAAGCAGTAGATGGAGGTAAAGAGTTGGCTAGGGTTTGAATGGCTTCTGTAAAATATTTATTAAAGGCATCAGGGATCTGGTTGGAATTATTGTGGTTGAAGCCTAATGGGGCAGGAGTAGTCGAATGTCCTGGTTGAAGAAGTTTGTTTATCCCTGACCAGAATTTTTGTGGAGTTTGTTGACTGGTTTGTTGGAGGTCAAGATAGAAGTCTTTTTTTGTCTCTAAGAGTATCTTTCTTGGTGGCATTTCTTAACTGTTTAAAGAGGAGGTGATCAGATGGACATTTGGTAGCTCTCCATTTAGCCCATATTTTGTTTCTAAGGATAATTTTTTGCTTAGTTTGTTTTGTTAGCCATGGGGCAGATTTGGTTTTTATCCTACTAGAGCAATAAGGTGCGTGATACTCTAGGATTTGAAGAAAGTTAGTGTTGAAGTAGGTCACAGCCTCATCAAGTTCAAGATGGGTCAGTGGTGACCAGTCACATGCTTGCAATTCATTCAGAAAACTATCAAGATTAAAGAATTTTTTTGAGCGGGAAGTTTTGAGTTTATGAGTAGTTGGGATATGAAATCTTTGTCTAGTAATGTAAGTAAGCATACGGTCACTAATATTATCAGGAAGGGTTCCTGGATTATAATTGCTAGGGTGGTTATTAATAAGTATCCAGTCAAGAGTAGATTCTTTCCTGTTAGGTTTGTGGATTCTAGTCGGAGTGGTTATTAATTGAGAGAATCCATAGAGATTTATGTGGTTAGTAGGGTTCTGGGAAGTACAGGTTAACCAGTCTATGTTGAAGTCACCAAGTACAATGGTTTCCTGGGGTAGTTCGTTAGAGAGGAAATTAAGTAAGTTTTCAAGAGTATTAGTATTGTTTCTAGGGGGAAGATACATACAAATTAGGTAGATAGATTTGGTGTTGTTAATTTGGAGTTTAGCAGACAATATTTCAGATTTGGTGTCTAGTGATGGAAGCTCATTATAGAGGGTAACTTGGAGATTAGATTTATAGATAATGGCTATACCCTCGCCTTTTTTGGTTTTGCGGTCACATCTAAGCATGTTATAGCCAGGAGGGGTAATTTCCTGGTCTTGAGTAGAAGGTTTTAGCCAGGTTTCTGTAAGACATAGAATATCAAATGAGTGCAAGTCCAGGAATGCATGCAGGTGGTGTATTTTCTTGTTTATACTTCTAATATTAAGGTGAGCTATCAGAAGGGAGTTAGGTGCTTTAGTTAATGAAGAAGGTTTAGGTAAAGGTACATTATCATGGTTATTCTTATTGTTAGTATTCGGACCAGGGTTTGGATGAATATCCCCGTGTAGGAGGAGGTAATGCTGGGGATAGTGTAGGAATTTAAGGATCTTGAGAGAGTTATTCAAATTCTTTTTGATTGTGCAGTATGTCATATGGGTTGTTCTGTGATATTTTGGTAGTATATAGTTAGTGGTACAGGTTATGTTACTATGGTTGAGGGTGTGGATAAAAGAAGAAGGTAAAGTTTGTTGGAGATGAAGGTTTTGTTCATGTAGAGTAAGATTTTCAAAGAAGGTGATTGAGTAAGGTATGGTCAGAGAGGCTATAGTAGTAGTTAAGAGTAGGATGTATGTGAAAATAGTTTTGTGTGTTGGAGACATGGTAGTGAGTAGATATCAGATGAGAGTAGCTTGTGTGAGTAGGTGTAGTAGAAAGAATAAATGAGGATGCTCCAAGCGATTAAGTAGGGTTTTGAAAAAAGCAAAGCAAAAGGAAATTAATGGAGGTTGAATAGGAGGTAGATACTAGAAGTAGTTAGTACAGAGTATGGTTAGGATAGGTAATGGAGTAGTTAAAATGAGAGGTAATTGGAACTAGGTGGTAATGAAAGAGTTAGGTGAGTGGCCTAGTGATGTGATGTTTTGTGATAGGTTGAGAAAAATAAGGGGAGTGTTTAGTGAGGTATAAGTCTAGGGGAGTGGCCTAGTAATGAGGAGGTTTGTGATAGGTTGAGAAAAATAAGGGGAGTGTTTAGTGAGGTATAAGTCTAGGATACCTGGGGGTGGGTGGGAATTGGGGGTAGGGTAGGGGAGCAGAGCGGAGCAGACACAAGTAAGGTGAAAGCAGTGAGGGAAGAAAAACAATCAGTAAGGTAGTAGGCAAGAACAGGAGGCAGTAAGTGAGAAGGCAGATGTAATTATACTGAGGATGTGGGGAATTTAAAAGAGTGGGAAACCTGTGAGATTAAGGGGTAGCCTAGGAGTAATGGAGGTGGAGAAGGAGGGCTAGGTAGAGGGTTTGTAGGACTATGGGAGGAGATATAGACAAGGTTTAAAAGGATTAAAGAAGAAGATAGTAAAGGAGAAGAGCACAACAAGCGTAAATGTTTTAAAGTAAGAGGTGGGAAGAGAAACTATGTGACTTTAGAGGTGGGTAAAGACTGCCATCTAGTGGTCAAAGTCTATAATTACCCAGGAAAAAGATTGCAGCAGTTGGAAGTAAATGGGAAAGGCAAGTAATGGAGAAGGGAGAGGTTAGAGGGCTATTACAATAAAGGTAGGGGTCTGCAGTATCATTGAGACAGACAGTGGAGTACACCAGTAGTTAGACAGGGGGGGGGTATGGCTGCTGGCAGATCATCTAGTACACCTAGGAAGTGTAGTGGCCTAGTATATACACAATGTAGGTGAGAGAAAATCAAAAACACTTTGTGACATACAATATTAGTTACTGTGGCTTTTGTTCCAGGGCGTTTAGATTACCCAGGTGAGGAAATACCCAGGCAGGTTTAGGTAGGTGGATATAGCAGGTATTTGGAGTCCAATAGGGCACATCCAGGAGTGGAGAAAGTGAGTATAAAAGGTTTGCACAGAATATAAGTTACTGTGGCTTTTGGTTCAGGGTGTTTAGATTACCTAGGTGAGGAAATACCCAGGCAGGTTTAGGTAGGTGGATATAGCAGGTCTTTGGAGTCCAATAGGGCACATCCAGGAGTGGAGAAAGTGAGTATAAAAGGTTTGCACAGAATATTAGTTACTGTGGCTTTTGGTCCAGGGCGTTTAGATTACCCAGGTGAGGAAATACCCAGGTAGGTTTAGGTAGGTGGATATAGCAGGTCTTTGGAGTCCAATAGGGCACATCCAGGAGTGGAGAAAGTGAGTATAAAAGGTTTGCACAGAATATTAGTTACTGTGGCTTTTGGTCCAGGGCATTTAGATTACCCAGGTGAGGAAATACCCAGGCAGGTTTAGGTAGGTGGATATAGCAGGTCTTTGGAGTCCAATAGGGCACATCCAGGAGTGGAGAAAGTGAGTATAAAAGGTTTGCACAGAATATTAGTTACTGTGGCTTTTGGTCCAGGGCGTTTAGATTACCCAGGTGAGGAAATACCCAGGCAGGTATAGGTAGGTGGATATAGCAGGTCTTTGGAGTCCAATAGGGCACATCCAGGAGTGGAGAAAGTGAGTATAAAAGGTTTGCACAGAATATTAGTTACTGTGGCTTTTGGTCCAGGGGGTTTAGATTACCCAGGTGAGGAAATACCCAGGCAGGTTTAGGTAGGTGGATATAGCAGGTCTTTGGAGTCCAATAGGGCACATCCAGGAGTGGAGAAAGTGAGTATAAAAGGTTTGCCCAGAATATTAGTTCCTGTGGCTTTTGGTCCAGGGCGTTTAGATTACCCAGGTGAGGAAATACCCAGGCAGGTTTAGGTAGGTGGATATAGCAGGTCTTTGGAGTCCAATAGGACACATCCAGGAGTGGAGAAAGTGAGTATAAAAGGTTTGCACAGAATATTAGTTACTATGGCTTTTGGTCCAGGGCGTTTAGATTACCCAGGTGAGGAAATACCCAGGCAGGTTTAGGTAGGTGGATATAGCAGGTCTTTGGAGTCCAATAGGGCACATCCAAGAGTGGAGAAAGTGAGTATAAAAGGTTTGCACAGAATATTAGTTACTGTGGCTTTTGGTCCAGGGCGTTTAGATTACCCAGGTGAGGAAATACCCAGGCAGGTTTAGGTAGGTGGATATAGCAGGTCTTTGGAGTCCAATAGGGCACATCCAGGAGTGGAGAAAGTGAGTATAAAGGTTTGCCCAGAATATTAGTTCCTGTGGCTTTTGGTCCAGGGTTTAGATTACCCAGGTGAGGAAATACCCAGGCAGGTTTAGGTAGGTGGATATAGCAGGTCTTTGGAGTCCAATATGGCACATCCAGGAGTGGAGAAAGTGAGTATAAAAGGTTTGCCCAGAATATTAGTTCCTGTGGCTTTTGGTCCAGGACGTTTAGATTACCCAGGTGAGGAAATACCCAGGCAGGTTTAGGTAGGTGGATATAGCAGGTCTTTGGAGTCCAATAGGGCACATCCAGGAGTGGAGAAAGTGAGTATAAAAGGTTTGCACAGAATATTAGTTACTATGGCTTTTGGTCCAGGGCGTTTAGATTACCCAGGTGAGGAAATACCCAGGCAGGTTTAGGTAGGTGGATATAGCAGGTATTTGGAGTCCAATAGGGCACATCCAGGAGTGGAGAAAGTGAGTATAAAAGGTTTGCACAGAATATTAGTTACTGTGGCTTTTGGTTCAGGGTGTTTAGATTACCTAGGTGAGGAAATACCCAGGCAGGTTTAGGTAGGTGGATATAGCAGGTATTTGGAGTCCAATAGGGCACATCCAGGAGTGGAGAAAGTGAGTATAAAAGGTTTGCACAGAATATTAGTTACTGTGGCTTTTGGTTCAGGGTGTTTAGATTACCTAGGTGAGGAAATACCCAGGCAGGTTTAGGTAGGTGGATATAGCAGGTCTTTGGAGTCCAATAGGGCACATCCAGGAGTGGAGAAAGTGAGTATAAAAGGTTTGCACAGAATATTAGTTACTATGGCTTTTGGTCCAGGGCGTTTAGATTACCCAGGTGAGGAAATACCCAAGCAGGTTTAGGTAGGTGGATATAGCAGGTATTTGGAGTCCAATAGGGCACATCCAGGAGTGGAGAAAGTGAGTATAAAAGGTTTGCACAGAATATTAGTTACTGTGGCTTTTGGTTCAGGGTGTTTAGATTACCTAGGTGAGGAAATACCCAGGCAGGTTTAGGTAGGTGGATATAGCAGGTCTTTGGAGTCCAATAGGGCACATCCAGGAGTGGAGAAAGTGAGTATAAAAGGTTTGCACAGAATATTAGTTACTGTGGCTTTTGGTCCAGGGCGTTTAGATTACCCAGGTGAGGAAATACCCAGGCAGGTTTAGGTAGGTGGATATAGCAGGTCTTTGGAGTCCAATATGGCACATCCAGGAGTGGAGAAAGTGAGTATAAAAGGTTTGCACAGAATATTAGTTACTGTGGCTTTTGGTCCAGGGCGTTTAGATTACCCAGGTGAGGAAATACCCAGGCAGGTTTAGGTAGGTGGATATAGCATGTCTTTGGAGTCCAATAGGGCACATCCAGGAGTGGAGAAAGTGAGTATAAAAGGTTTGCCCAGAATATTAGTTCCTGTGGCTTTTGGTCCAGGGCGTTTAGATTACCAGGTGAGGAAATACCCAGGCAGGTTTAGGTAGGTGGATATAGCAGGTCTTTGGAGTCCAATAGGGCACATCCAGGAGTGGAGAAAGTGAGTATAAAAGGTTTGCACAGAATATTAGTTACTGTGGCTTTTGGTCCAGGGCGTTTAGATTACCCAGGTGAGGAAATACCCAGGCAGGTTTAGGTAGGTGGATATAGCAGGTCTTTGGAGTCCAATAGGGCACATCCAGGAGTGGAGAAAGTGAGTATAAAAGGTTTGCCCAGAATATTAGTTCCTGTGGCTTTTGGTCCAGGGCGTTTAGATTACCCAGGTGAGGAAATACCCAGGCAGGTTTAGGTAGGTGGATATAGCAGGTCTTTGGAGTCCAATAGGGCACATCCAGGAGTGGAGAAAGTGAGTATAAAAGGTTTGCACAGAATATTAGTTACTATGGCTTTTGGTCCAGGGCGTTTAGATTACCCAGGTGAGGAAATACCCAGGCAGGTTTAGGTAGGTGGATATAGCAGGTCTTTGGAGTCCAATAGGGCACATCCAGGAGTGGAGAAAGTGAGTATTAAAGGTTTGCACAGAATATTAGTTACTGTGGCTTTTGGTCCAGGGCATTTAGATTACCCAGGTGAGGAAATACCCAGGCAGGTTTAGGTAGGTGGATATAGCAGGTCTTTGGAGTCCAATAGGGCACATACAGGAGTGGAGAAAGTGAGTATAAAAGGTTTGGCACAGAATATTAGTTACTGTGGCTTTTGGTCCAGGGCGTTTAGATTATCCAGGTGAGGAAATACCCAGGCAGGTTTAGGTAGGTGGATATAGCAGGTCTTTGGAGTCCAATAGGGCACATCCAGGAGTGGAGAAAGTGAGTATAAAAGGTTTGCACAGAATATTAGTTACTGTGGCTACTCTTACCTGACTCGTGCCCTAACCCTAACTCACCTAACCCGCCCTAACCCTCACGTCCACACAATCGCACACTTACCTGAATCTGACCCTTAACTTTCCACCACAGCGCTGAAAATACCAAAGCAACAGAAACGGACAACCAAATTCTTTCCCTAGGAAAAAATTCGGTTTTCTGTTTCTTCGATATTTTCAGCATTGGCTGAAAACGGGTCGATATTAGAACACTCAAAATTTTGAATGTTCGTTGCTCTAATATAGACCCATAGAATAATAGGTTGTGCAGAAGAGGGATGGAACAAAACTGCTAAAATGCAGAAGTGTGTACAATGTCCGAAGTCAGTGCTGTGCTGAAAATAATCAAATGTGAGGACTTTCCCACACATGGAATCATTCCTGTGATCTGCCTGCTATGGCAATGCCAATTACTAAACCGGTTTATTTGTAAAAGAAATACACTGAACATGTACATAATTAGGCTCTCATGTGTAACGTGTGCGTTACCACATAGTCATACAAATTATTTTATTGTAGTGACATGTTAACGGGAGTAAGGATGTAATGAAGTAGAGAGTCTAATCTTCACATAAACACATGAATGTCCCATGTGGGAAAATCCAAAAATTGCGTATAGTATTCTTTTGGTCGCTCATGTCACCAATGTTTGTGGACTAAACGTCTGGGAGTTCTGAGGATACGTGGAGTGAGTCAACTGATGGGATGGGTCTATAGGAGTAGGGAGTAGCCAATCTGTAGTGTTGTGGATACACTGCGAATCTGACTGGAGAATGGCTGACTGCAGTGTTAGGGAGGTGTTGCGGTGTGTGTTTGGGGAACCAGGAGCCATGGATATATGGGTATATATGCAAATGAAGCAGCACAGCAATAGTGTATTGGTTAGAAAAAACACCTAACGAACAGACATTCCCGTACTGAATCCCACTCTATCACATACCATATATCACTGGTAATCTGTACATGAACAAATTGCGACATCTGTCCGCTGTATAACCTGCAAAATATCAATTAAAAGTTAACTGGAGTGAAGTGTCAGTGTCATAATGAATAAGGCACTAGTAAGCAGGTCAAGCATATCTAAACACCAGTAAGCATGTGTAAGTGCGTTTGCGCGGGGTATGTATTGCTTTACAGACACACATACACACACACACACACACACACACACACACACACACACACACACACACACACACACACACACACACATATCTCTCTCTCTAGCGCCTCTATATATATATATATATATATATAGCTATATATATATATATATATATATATATATATATATGTTGTTATGCCGTGTCCCTGATTCAGTTTGTATTTTTCCCCAATCGTATAAGAGGTCTGATAGGGACAGAAAGCACATGTTCCACTGACAACTTTAGAAAGATGATAGAATATTAGGTGTGCAGTAGCATGACTCAGCTGAAGGATGTGGGTTCCAAAACTCAATTACTTGTTTGTATTGAAGAGTGTCAGTTCCCATGTATTAGCCAGATGGTGCAGATTGTAAGAGGAACACACCAATAATATGAATCAAACTCTGGACAGATCACGGATTCCATACAGTCGAATGGCATGCTGTTGCCTAATGGGCAGCCAATCCCGATACTGTAGGCATGTAATCCGATGTAATAGGCATCACAAGGTAATATCGTAGTCCTCACTTCCACCCAGGGGTATGAGTGTCAGATGCAAACACCAAACAGTGCAATTGCAAGTGCGGGAGGAAGTGGGTGTAAGCCTGTTTGGCTGCCAGTATGCCAGTATTACACTGGTAAAGCAATGCAGAGGCTAACTGAGTGTAAGAAACTGTAACAAGAGGTTAGCATTGCTTAGCACCATGCAAACCCACGCACACCCACTCACAGCTGCTTTAATGTGCCTTAATCACTCCGTATCCAATGGCCTTGTTCTGCTCAGCAACAAAATAAACAGCCTCTGCAAGGCTCGAAACCAGGACCCTGCACACACAGTTATTGTGATTTACCACTAAGCCATGGCAGATATAAAGACATTGGACGTTATCACAAATATATCATCCAGCACAGTCATTTAAAAGTATAGGAAATGTATTCCATCATGTAGATGTATGTGTGAGTGTTTATGAACAGCATATAGATACATACATATATATATATATATATATATATATATATATATATATATATATATATATATATATATATATATCAGGAACATCCCATGTGACAACAAAGCATTACAAAGGAATGAAATGGGAAACACCAGCAATACCTGTATTATGTAGTGGTGTTGTCCTATGTAATATCAAGACTTCCTCAGACAGACATGTGTCAATCATACACGCAAACATTTAGACATTGGCCATATACATCACTCTGTGCATGTTATTTACATTAACACAACAGTTCCTGTCCAATCATTTTGTGAGAACAGTACTCTTGCAAGGTGCTGTGTGCGACATCATTATCATGATAAAGGTAAATGGGGTAACCATAGATGGACTGGTAGTGTTGTGAGTACAATGCGGTCATCCGCATCATGTATACCTGGAACATTTAGGAGTCATGTACATACTAGGATCATGCGTCTGAGAGACAGGGGTGACGACAACTGGAGTATGTCGTGATGCATATTAAAAGGGTTACATGTGTCCAGTGGACACGTCTGTGAAATGGACAGCTATGTATGGGGCAAATGTTGTTCTAGGAACCGATTGGCCTTTTGTTTCCGTAGGGTGTGAGTGGGATGTGGGGGAAGGAGAGTAGGTATGCTCGTGGAGGATAGGTAAGGTAGGATGACAGACAAGACAGCATACAAGGTTGGTATATGACACATGTGGGGGGATACACCTCGGACGGGGAGGGGTGTTTGGCATTCACAAGCCCATGAGCCCCCAGATGGAAACAGTGGGACGGAGGTCCCCAGCCATGGGCAGCCACCACTGCACCTAAACAGCTGCAAAGTTGGCAGTGCTGGGAGCTGTCTAGGAGGGGCAGCCTCACCCTGTAAATGTGACACTCTGGCCTTGAGCTGGTGTATCTGGCCTCAAAACCCCGTATTGAGCCCCCTACGCAACACGTCTGGGACTGTAATACAGCGTACATGTTCCTGTCTGGACCTGCTCCCAGGGGTGACAAGCCCCATCCTCAGTGGCGGTACCACCAGAAGGTGGTGCAGAGCCAACAAAGGTGGAGCTCCAAGGCCAGCTGAAGTGGGACAAGAGGTTCTGCCAGGACCTCCAAACCCATACAGCCTATGGTGTTGCAGTTTAAATACAGATATGGCTTAGTAATAGTCAACAACATTCAGGATTACTTACAACAGCATGCATAGATATGACCATCAACCTAACACAACAGATGGTATACATTTGCAGAGGGTGCACAACACATGCATATATACTGCATGACATCTGTACAAAGTGTAGAAGACTTATGACTGCAGCTATGAACAGTAGCCCATTATTGGCATGTCACTGAGAACCCCAGACAGTGTCTGTCATACCACTGTTTCGTGTGACATATGTCCAGTCAGGGATGCGATGGCAGTAACTCATCACTATCACCATGTACTGGCTGCAATCCTCACACTATGCTCCTGCTGTTCACAGATGCGTGTTCAGTGAGTAACACAGGAAACAAATGGTTCCCACAATGACCAGTCCACAGATGGCCCTACAGATGGGGGTCCCTCACAAACAGAGCACTGTCTTGTCAGTTTTAAAACATGCAGAATAGCCATTACCACACACAACTTGCTAAACAGGTAGTAGTCTCAATGAAGCATAGCTACACTTACATGCTGTAGTCATGTCTGGCACATCACCCTCCTCTCTATAGGCTATTTCCCACTGGGTATGCTGTTTGAGGAACATCCAGATATCATCTGTGATGCCGTTTACCAAACACCAGATCCAGCTACCACTCACAGTGACTGTCATGGGCAAACACCAGCATGATGTTCCTAGATACTGTACTGTGTTTTTCATGTGAATGGCTATGGGAACATCATCGCAGCCATTCAACATGCAATCAGCTGGAGGAGGACTGCAATAGGTGCAGAGGCCATCACCTGATCATGACCATCGCTTACAATACACAAGCTGCTGCTGAGCAGGTGTACACCTCCACATCCAACAGAGAGTGTGAGGGAGGGACAGGTAGAGGCAAAGTACATCAGAGAAGGGGTACAGACTAAAACCTAAGCATTGTCTGTCACACACATACCAGTACAGGGGTCAAACCCCTGACTAACTAGTCATTACTATTACAAGTCCATGCAGTTACTCCATGTGCCACAAAGCTGACATGTCGGTGTGCAGTAAGAACATATATGTGTGTTGATGAGCGACATCTGCAACAGAGATATAGTAGGCATACATTAGGTGTAGCACACATGACTGTTCACATGAACGGATGTCATTGTCAACACAACCACACTCTCTAATGGACTCACATTGACACTCTTTGCCAGGCCCACAAATGTACTCCCAAACTACTTAGTTTGCCACACTGCAGTAATGCACAGGTACAACATACACCACAGGGGATATCCGGAGGTTCTATGGGCTTTGCACATTGTCCGCAATTATGTGCCTATTGTACTGCTGTACAGGGTGCCATGCCCTCTGCAGCCCACTGCAATCACACCATGCCTACTATCTGTCATCAATGTGCAGTGTACTAGCAACATAGCAGGATATTCTAGGCAAGTGTGTTTGTGTATGACACATGGGTTCAGGACGTATCCCTGGTAATAGTAGGGTTTCATACTTTGTTCACCAGGCATTTTTCCAGATGTAGGGGTATGGCTTGCCAACACCCCGGCGACCACTTCTGTGTCACTGCTCGACAGTGGCACAGGAAAATAACATACCCAACTGTAGTCATGCTTGACTGTGTATTCTTTACCATTCCTAACTATGTAATAGTTTCTAGACACAGGTCACCACAGATGGCTACCATGGTGTGCTAAAAGACATTACACATGTGTATGCCTGGCTACAGGGTAGTCGCACACAAACACACACAGACTTGCCAGTATTGTGCATACACGTCTTGCCTATGTAAAGGTAACTAGTACAGTGGTATACAGTTGGGGTATGTGCCACAGAACACATACAATTACACTTGCTGAGTCCACGTCTGAGCTGGGTGACATCACAGGACCGATTACTTGCAGTGGGGAGGGGGGAAGACAGAGGTTTAGCGGTTGATAAGGATAAAGGCCAGTGCAAAAGGAGGTATCGCTTTGGAATGCAGCAAAACCTGCTGTTATGACAGGATGCAGACACAAATGCACACACACATCCCCACTCAGCCATTTGCTGACACACACACAGCCATTTGCTGACACACACATTCAGGAATTTGCTGTCACACACACAAACAGTTGCCAGTGGTGGGATAAGAACTCCTGCCTATCTAAAGTTCACTAGTATAGTATTATGCAGTTACTAGATGTGCCACAGAGATTATACATTCCAAGGCAGTCAGACTGCCCTTCTACAATTGAGGACAACAACAGGGAGACTGACAGTCACGAAGTACATAGCTGTAGACCTGTGTGTTTAAAATAGGTGTCCATTACAACCGGTATGCACAAAAAGACACATCATCTGCAGGTAGGCCTGAGAGGTATAGTTGTAGCACAACAGGAACCTGAACTGGAGTATGGCCATCTGCGGAATGGACAACTACTATCACTATACAGGGTTACAGTGGGCATGCTCATACACTTAGTAGCACAGGGCTGTTTGCGATGCACTATGACTACAACTACACATGGTTATACTGGGCATGCTCATACTCTTAGTAACAAAGGGCTTGTTGGATGCACTGACTCAAATTACACAAGGTGGCAGTGGGTACGCTCATACACTTAGTAGCACAGGGCTGTTTGGGATGCACTTCGATTCTAACCACTGAAGGCCACAGTGTGCATGCTCAAACACTTACATGTACAGAACACATTGTAATGGACTCCTATTGTAAACACACAGGTTTACAGTTAGGTACATCTTACCTGTCAATATATATGCACATCATACTGGTTTACTACCTGATACCTGTATGTGGCCTGTAAATGATATATCTGTGTCTGTGCTGTGTGATACACATGCATACATGTACATGAAATACTGACCTATATATGTTACGTATACACATTCATGCATTTGTGGACATGACAGACAATAGGATACCTGGGTTGCACAGGCAGATGCTACCTACAGCATGTGTCACACACCTTGCTAGCCTGAAAGGCATACATTAATAGCAGGCTGTGGACAGTGGCATTCTACTTGGAACAGTGGCATGTGCAAGCATAATGTGTGAGTCACCTTGTGTAATGGTACTGAGGTGCAGGTGTCAAGATGACCCCACCTGGCTGTGTTTGTAGTTGTCATTATTAGCAGGACTGCTACCCTAAGTATATCTCACATTGATCATATACACAAGTTCTGCCGCTGTCCGTCACCTTACATGGGGCATTTGCTAACAAGTACATTAATGCCATGCACAGTGATGTCATGGTATGGGTGGCAACTGCTAGACCAAAACAATGAGCCAATGTCCTGCTGTTATTATGAGGTTGTCCAGTGTCTGTCATTCTGGGCTGTCATGACCGAACGACAAGACTTCAACCCAGAGAAAATGCATCCATGTTACACGTGTGCGTGGATAATACCTAGGTCGCATTTACCCATATAACTGCATTCCAAGACAAATGTCCTACACACAGAAGTAACACCCTGATGCCTACATGACAATTGCATTGGATGCCTATGCTAACCTGTGCCAGATGTCTGGCTTTAGTAATCCATTTGCTCAATGTAGAACCTACAATGAGGAATACCGACATCTGTGCAGTGAGGAACACCTGGCTGAAGGCTCTGTAGTGCACAATTGCACTACCACCATATAACTCAGATCCAGACATGTGGGCCATAACAGTGATATTTACCATTCCAGGTGGTGGTGTACACATATTCATAAAGGCTACTCACACGTAAAGACCACTACTCCGACATAACGCATCACAGATGAGTCAGGTACAGGTGACAGTGGCAAATGCTGCATTCTAGGTTGTATCTTCATATACATCCACCACCTTGTTCCCAGACTACCAACACACATCCATATGTGGTATGACATAGTATGGTAGACCACCAGATAACCCTCGATTGATGGACTGTACCTAAGCCTACATCAACTGTGCAAAGTACCCATGTACAGACACAGCTGCATAATGTGTTATGCAATGCAATAATACCACTGTTTGTAACCAGCTCAGTTGTACACATACCAGGGTCCCTCAGATGTTGTCAGCATTAACACGGTCGACTGTTGCTGTACACCAGTAAACAACATCCTCATAATTGGATATAACCTAACCATACCTGCCCTGGATATGTACATCCCACACTCATACAACATAAATTACATTACCATAGCTTTCATTTACCTTTCTACATACAGGTGGCTACAGTCATTACACACATGCACATGGCAGATAGCATGCTAACATTACATAAGGTTTGATATTTCTGTTGAGAGAGATAATATCCCCTCTCTACTGGTCACCCATGACACCCCATGTGGCATGTATGTCTTTAGACGGGTTCACTTCAATTCACTGAACTTTCAATTCACTGACTTTCATTTCACTGACACCATTTCACTGAAATTCATTTCACTGAAACTTCATTTCACTGAAAGTTCATTTCACTGACAACTATTATTACAAAGTAAATGGAATATGCCCCCTTCCCCACTGTAGTGCGACCCTGGAGTTAGAATATATAGTTAGGGGTGTGTGGGTGGCAGAGCCCCCCACATCAGGGGGTGTGGGGGGCGCAGCCCCCCACTTCATTTCATATGATATTCTTATGTTTTGATATAATATTGCTTAGTAAAAGAAAAGTAAGTGGGGGGCTGTGCCCCCACACCCCCTGATGTGGGGGGCTGTGCCCCCACACCCCCCTAACTATATATTCTAACTCCAGGGTCGCACTACAGTGGGGAAGGGGGAACATTCCATTTCATTGCTAATAATAGTTGTCAGTGAAATGAACTTTCAGTGAAATGAAGTTTCAGTGAAATTAATTTCAGCGAAATTGTGTCAGTGAAATGAAAGTCAGTGAATTGAAAGTTCAGTGAATTGAAGTGAACCCCTTTAGACATGTCCACCTAATGCAATGCCTACAAACATACCCAAATAACAGGACCATAGGACCTACATAAGGCCTGTATTGACAGACTCAGGGAAATCTCGCTCTGCACTGTATGTTCCTGAGTAGTCACAGTGATATGTTCATGACATGTACAGCCATGTGTGGCCACAGCTCCTACATATAGCCCATGTCAACAATTGCAAGCCATGCATGCTGTGTGCTCTCTCGACATTAGCCTTTGTACCACAATAGCCAGTACATACTGGGGTGAGATGCTTACAAGCCACAGACCTTGCACATGCTTGAATGAGGGTACTGCCTAGATCTAACAAAGCACATTGCTGGCACTCTTCCAGTACACATGAGGTGTGTGTGGCAAATATGTTGCGCTCACTGTTGACCATTACAGTGCCCTGGCTTCACCATGGCACTGTCAAGTAATAATTTGTAGGAGCATAACATGGAATAATGCTGTGTGTGTCATGCTAATATGTGCTGTTATAATATATGTACACTTGGCTACTCTGTGAAAGTGGTGGTGTCCTACCAGTACATGAATACAACATCCATTATGGTGTAATGCTCGGCTATGTTTCACACATGGCGTGGGGAAGGTGTGGAATGTATCCTCTTGACCTGCTATTGCACATACTGATGTAAACCACATATGTGTACATATATTGCTGTTTGTGTAGATTCCATGTGTGTGCAATGTCTGATGTCTGAAGGCGACTGTTGTCTTAGTACATCATGCTGTTGCAATACAGCCTCAACATTGCCAACTGTATATGGTGATATGCTCTAAGTACAGTAAGCCGTACATGAGTTATGGACAGATGTTTGGACATGACTGCTAAATGGTGGGGCTTCTTTGCAGATGAATGATTACTGAGGACAACTCACTGGTGTGTTACAACCAGTCCTACATTAATCTGCATACCTGCTAAGGTCAGGTTTTGTTAATTAAAGTAGAAGACAGACAATGTAGAATGCTGCAAGGGTGACACTGAAGGCAAACCCCATGACACCTGTAACAGTAATACCTCCCCTGTGCATATATTGTGCATATATCAGCACAGTTGTCAAAGGAAAGAGTCAGTAAGCATTGTACCAGATGCAATAGTGCTGTTCTGCTGTAGTACCTATCATGAGATAGGCAGGAGTTTGATTCACAGTACTGGCATGTGTGGGTGTGTGTCCATATATGTCACGTATGGTTGGGAATACATCCCACATGTTATCACTCTCCTGAACACTTTTGTTGACACTAGTAGAGAGTGAAGTGTAGAAAGAAAGGCATAGGCAGGTGGTTAAACCTCACACACATAAAGTGTCTGTATGTGTGTGACATAGGTGTATATCTTTGTGAATGCCAGTGTGTGTGTGTGTGTGTGTGTGTGTGTGTGTGTGTGTGTGTGTGTGTGTGTGTGTGTGTGTGTGTGTGCGCGTGGGTGCATGTGTGTGTGTGTGTGTGTGTGTGTGTGTGTGTGTGTGTGTGTGTGTGTGTGTGTGTGTGTGTGTGTGTGTGTGTGTGTGTGTGTGTGTGTGTGTGTGTGTGTGTGTGTGTGTGTGTGTGTGTGTGTGGCTGTCCGGTTCCTGGAGTGAGTCTGTATTTTACCATAATGAAATGTTAATGCCCCCCCTTCCACTCAAAGCAGTCTAGCATCCCTATTGATATCAATCGTAGATGGGCATACTAACAGCCTGTTAACATGTACACCCTGGGGTGTGACCTGTTGTTACATAGCCTACTGATGGACCCCCCCTCCCTACATACACTCACTGAACTGTAGTATCCTTGTCGAAGTCCTCGATCTTAGGCCATTCCAACTACCTTTACATGTGTAATCTCTGTGGCACGTCTTGTAATTGCATAGTACTATAATGCTGATATGCACATAGGCAGGGGTTCTCATCCAAACACTGGCAACTGTGTGTGTGTGTGTCAGAGTGTGTGTTACTGCATCTGGAATCCCTGAGTGTGTGGGTGTGTCTGTGTTTGCATGCTGTCATGGCAGTGGATATTACTGCTTCCCAATGAGAAGTCACGATTTCCACTGGCCTTTACCCTTGTCATCCAGCATACCACTCTTTTACCCACTCCGCGCTCCAGGTAACTATACATGTGATGTCACCCACTATGGATGGGATGGCTCTGAACACAGTAACTTACTACACAGCTATCATGCTCTTGGATCATTAGAACGGTAAACATAATTGAAACATGGAAGAGTATAACCGTAATATGGAAGCTACAAAGTGCATGCAGGAATTGTCATACTGACCTGTCGGTAGTCAACATGTACATATGGGACTCCCACAAACACCAACATCCCCCGGCACATAAAACTATACCTTAAAGAGGAAGGCAGAACATCAAGATCAACATGCTGTCAGTGTTGTTACACATGATACATAATGCCAAATATACAAAAAATGCATTCTAAAACTGCAATACATGCCAGTGTGTGTGTGTGTGTGTGTGTGTGTGTGTGCGTGTGTGTGTGTGTGTGTGTGTGTGTGTGTGTGTGTGTGTGTGTGTGTGTGTGCCTGCTGCCTGTCAACACTACTCAAAAATATGTGCCATTGGATGACAGCATGCATGTGTGCTAAGGCCTGTGATATCACTGGGCGTGTGTGGATGTTATGTGTGTGTGTGTTGAGGTGCCCTACATTTTTTTTCCAGTGTGTGTGTATGCATGCACACAGGTCAGCCATGTGGCAGGCCTACACAGGGGTAATATTGACAGCTGCAGACTGTACAAGACAGGTTTCACAGTTCATGGTGTCCGGCCACGGTCACGTGACCTGCACCTGCCAGGAGTTGCATGGGCACTACCAGTCAGAGGTCCAGATCGGGTACCATCTGATGACACATATCCACTGGAATCGTGTCCCTGTTGGGACCATCCAGGACCACGTGCACATGGTCTGCTGTGTCCTGGTGTGGACTGCATAGCACCAGCAGCACTGCTGCTGCTACCGCCACTATGGAAGCTGGCATGTGCAGTAGCATGTTCACGTAGACCTTCAACAGGTGATGTAGCTGGCCTACGTCCACGTGCCCGACGCTTCACTCCCACTAGATGTTCCAGCACAGACATTCCATGCTCGAGGATTGACATGCCATGGTCAAGGACTCCCACAGATGAGGTACAGACTTTACAAGTTGCTAAATAAACTAAATTATTGGTGTTGCAGGTGGCTTTGCAACTAAAAGAATATTCATAGTTTGTGTTCGGGTGTTTGAATGTATTACTACTGTCAATATATTCACTGGCTGCACTATTTAAAATTTGAACGCAGGATTCAAAGCTAAGTGAGATTGTAGGAACCAAACCGTGCTTCGTATACAAGAATAAGAAAAATATTAAAAGACTCATGCACCAAACATGGATTTAATAAGCAAATACTAAGTGGACGTAAAGCCACATTCAAATGTGGAAATTGTTCAGCCTGTGAATATATTGACAGTAGTAATACATTCAAACACCCAAACACAAACTATGAATATTCTTTTAGTTGCAAAGCCACCTGCAGCACCAAGAATTTAGTTTATTTAACAACTTGTAAAGTCTGTACCTCATTTTATGTAGGTAAAACTAATCGGATGTTTAAGAAAAGAATGTTAAGGCATATGTGTGATATACGTAAAGGTGATATACATAACGCATTGGCTTTGCATATTACAAAGTATCCCAATCACTCTTTCAATTTTATTATTTATTTTTTATTGAAAAGCTTTATGAAGGAATAAAACAAGGGTATATTTCCAATTGAACTGAAATTTGCAAAACTAAATTGATTATAAACTTAAGGGCAGATCATCCGCCTGTTTTGAATGGCGTAATTCTGCTGAAACCCATACTGAAAGCCAGAAGACCGACCATTGGCTAAATTGGGAGTTGTGCCAAATTTCAGTCTTGTGATTGGTAGTTCCAATTATGAATGGAAAGAAGGGCATTGCCTTTTATCTTTGTGCCAATTGGCCTATACACTTTTTTAAAAGGAAATGGAGTCCCAGTTTTTTATTGCGATCTGAGGAAGGGTTCAAACCAAAACTGTTTATCGAGTTACAGAGTTGGGACTTTGTGTTCTGTATTTATTTTATTTCATTTGGATTCTGTCTGCTTCAATTGTTTTAGTACCATATTAAAATTTGGTTTTATGTTTATATTTTGCTCCAGCTATGGAGGTGTAGCTTGATTTTATCTACTGTTATTTTCTACTTGCTGCACCCTTGATAGTGGGATCTACATTTTTTACGTATCGTATTCAATGTTGTCCACACATCTGGCAATGACAGATTGGAAGGTTTAGTGTAGGTGTTTCATATAGTCTTCAATTGTTTCACATAGGTAAACAGTGTGATGCATTGCAGGTCTGACCAGTGTCCATTACCAGGACCACCATGCATTATGTGTACGTGTGTTATGGCAGATGGCATGTAATTAATATGTTCCGTGCATTATCAAGCCTTGTGAATAATAACAATCTCACCTGACACAGGCTGCTGTTGCTGCAAAATGCCAGAGGTACCTAAACAGGAATGTCACAGCAGTAAGATCATTATCCACACTTGTGTGGTAGCTACAATACACTATATTATGGAGTATGCACATCTGTGCATACATAGTGTATCAGACTATAGTATATGGCATGTGTGCATACATGCCTTGCATATGATGTTACATTGCATATTGTACGGTAACACATGTAACTATGTGATATATAGTTGTTTTTTATGTGCAGTAGTGACTTAGCAGGCAACTCCAGGCTCGCTGATTTAGAGACACCCACCTCCACAATACCAGCTAAAGCTTGTGGATGGAGGTCTGCAGGTGTCCCCAGGTTGGCCAGTAGCTCCTCGGTACATGTGAATGGAGGCTGGGTGAGTGCCCCCCCCCCACCTGTTGCACCTTGTTCCCTGGCGATTGCATTAGGATGCTGTTTCGTTCATCTTATCAGGTCAGTGCAGTGTCGGTGCACAAGCTGATAGGTGTGATTGTGACCACCATCATTTACCCTCCTGCAGAGTTGCTCCCACAGAGCATCCCACTGCTGTGCATCCTGTGGCAAATGGCTAAAGAGCATTGTGTAGTTGTCAAGGAGGTATGGGATGAGGACCTCATCCTCCAAATGGCTGTACGGTGGCAGTCTGCTATGTGGCATACCTGGAAAATATAACAATGGAGATAGGTCACAGTAACTCACAGAGAAGTACAGCATTACAGCTGAACATACATGCGCATCGCATTTATTAAGATTACAAATATGTCTTTGTAAATCTACATGACACTAACACCATTGACATGTATAATTCACACACATTTGACACTTACTGGTGATGTGATGTTATCGCCATAAATGTTTGTGTCATGTGATGACATTGTTCATACATCATGTGGATGTTGTCTTGACAAGGGCATGTCTGTTTGCCTGTAGTGGTGTCTTTACCTATCAGCACATGCCTGGATGTATTCACATTAATGCAATTGACCTTAATGCTGTGTGTATGCCACATATACAGTCATACATAGCCATTAGGGACATGACCTGTGACCCTGCAGACTTGCAAGTATGTATGTGTTTCGCCATATACATCTACATGGCACTGTACAGCTGTGTAGCATCCTGCCATGTATTGTCTGTATTGCACGTGAACACATGGGACAATAGCTATCCTGATGGTATTGGATATCAACTATACCATGTATGGTCATAGTGATCTAGTAGGCTATATGCCCTGGGCCATTTATGAGCCTAGGCAGACAGGTTACCTAGCTGTATGCAACAGACAGGTAAGTTTCAGTGGCCAGTTCAAGCAGTGCCACAGAACTGATACACATGGCTACTGATATATTATACACGCGGTTATCCACACCATGTCACAGAGAGGGGTGATGTGCAGCTTCACTGGACAGGGATGCATAGTATGGCAAGAGTATGTTAAGTGTGTGGGACAGGGATCTGTCAGGCATGTTGTGATCTTTGTATTAGAAAGATGGATGTCCATGACGTATGTCTTTATTTGGGATCAGGATGTGTTAAGTGTAGCATGACCAACACCTCTGGGTTGGACATGGCTTTATTCAGGTAGGCTGCATGCTACATAGTGCAGCTAGGGATTGTGAAGGGCAGTGTAGGCCATCTACACTTGTGCAATAACCCTTAAAGGAAATATGTGATCTATTATGGGTCACGTGGGTGTTGAGTATGGCTGAGCAGTTATCTCTATATTACTGGTTGGCACCCTGTCATGATTAGGGGTGCCACATATGACTACCTCTCTTTTGTGGTAACGTAACTATCAAAGGAAAGTACTGTCCAGCTGCATCCCATGCACACAATTGCCATTATGTTGACCGCTGCCTAGGTGGTAGTTAATGGCTACAGAGTTTTTAACACAGGGGATGACAATGCAATACTTAGCTGTCAGACTATGGCCATACATCAGACACCAGACATCTGACACACTAAGGCCCTTCTTTATGTTGAAGGCAGCATACAATTAGTCAACTATTGCTCCTAGTTCATAGTCATTTGCAAACATCAATAGGCTGATGCCTTCTGTGTTAGTCTATGTGGTAAAGATAACAAAGAGGGGGAGTACCAGGAATGACCCCTGTATTACTGTGGCTGGCACTGGTTTGATGTGCGTATATTCGTCAGGCACCTTCTGTAGTGTGGGTTTTGCCAGCAGTCCAGTTGTGAACCACTCCTGTGACATAGGAATATACACCTAGTTTACTGAGTGTAGCTGGAACACAGAATGGGAGATAGTATCCTACGACCTGGCAAGGTCATGATATGCAGTGTGAATCAACCCTACTGTCATCTACATCTGTACCGAGTACTTCAATTATGTTGACCATGGTTCATGGCCATACAGACCAGACTCAGCAGGGTAGTTGTGCACTATGTCCCATTATCAATGGTGTTGCCCCCTTTGTGGGGTGTGATAACTGTTGCTGTGCACCATTCAGTGTGTACAGAGCCTGACATAGAGCTATGATTGAACATGATGTGTATGTGGATAGCTGAATGTTGATACATTTGTGTAGGATACACCCTGGGATGTTGACAGGTCCCATGAAAGCTGTATGTATGGCATTAGAGAGTGCAGCTTGTACCTGCATAGTCGTTAGTATAGGGGCCCTGTAGTGTACATGGATATATTACTAAGTGTACCTGTTGGGGGCGGGGGGAGGTGGGAGTGGGTTTAGGTTCTCTGAGAACCTATCTGGATGAATGGGTGATATTTCTGTAGGTGCAGTACTTCCCATGCCATAGTGCTGTGCAGCATGGCAGGTCTTGTTTTTGCCATTATGACTAATGACACAGCTATAGAATGCTCTGTGCTTGGCCTCATAATATGTGGCTGATTAGTTTCTCAGTAGCTTTGTGTGGTTTTATATGGTGTATCTGCATCTTGCTGAGGCTGACCAGGGATCACCTACACTCATGTGTGTTCACTCTTGCAACAGGTACTACCTTCTGTGGTACAGTTTAAAGCATGGTACCACCAGTTCGCCTACTTGTTTGTGCTGGGTTGACTCCTGGTTCTGTTTCAATGACACAATCACTGCACATATGTGACTGCTTAAGGTTCATTTGTGTAGGATTCTGCGTTTGCACATGCATTGCAATCTGCATGGGTGTCATGGCACTCACCACTCTGCTCTTAGGAAACATAACATTGGTATTGGAGAATAACTATGTGTAGCATACTGTTAGGCCTATTTGTGCGACTACTGTGATCCAGGTCAGTGGGGTCAATGGAATCCAACATGCATTGAGCGCAGGTGTTGGTACATGGGGAGTCTTCCCAGTTCATAATGGACTAGTTGAGACTTGCCATTATTATGGTTCTGTCTCAGACCTAATCTTCTCCATTACAGCACATTATGACAGTTGGGAAGTCTGCGGCCTGGTGGGTAATCTGTCTCAAGGTGCATTTTGAATTCCACTGTGGCACAAAGGTAGTTGCTCAGCATAATGCATCTGATGTTATGCAAGTGCAATTAGCATGGGGGTGTACATATCCTTCAGGAATATGGACACACCTGTGGCCCATGTATTCCAATAAAGGATAATGGGCAAGAGGTGAGGTATGTGTTATAACATGGTCATGCAGGAGTGCTCTCCGGAGCATTGAACCATGTCTCAGCCACTGCACAGATATGTTCTCCATGTTAGGGATCGGCATATGTGTGTCTGTATAGTGTTTCTGATATGTATCATTGTGTAGCGAGATCCACAGTTTATTGCTTAACTGTCCCTGTAACAGCAGTGGACCCTCACCTGAACAGTGCATGATGAAGGCACCATCCCAGTGGTGACAGGTGCAGACCCTGTCTGGCAAAGCATCATGATCTGTCAATCATGTTATCCCAGGACGACAGATACTGGATACCCTGTGACATGCACCACTACACTAGACAATTGTGGAAGAAAATCCTTTTCTCCCTGTACTGCAGTATCATTCTAGCCAATGGCAGAATGCTACCCAGGCCTTGGGACATACCTGCATGGGCTATAAGACCTGACAGTTCCTACATATGTTTCCATGCAGTCCAGGCTACTGTATCATACGTCCTGCACAATAACATGGAATATCCCAGATCCATGTGTATAGTTCAAAAGGTGGTCTGAGTGTATGAGTATGTGGCTAATCATGGCAGACAGGCAGCCGACAGTATGTATGCCCTCATATAGGTCGGTGTGTAACATAGTGCTAGAGTTTGCATTCACAAATGAGTACTGTTGGGCATGTTTCCAGTCATCTGTTCAGAGGTGTGGCACAATTATGCAAACTATGTCATACAGTTTGTGTATTTTGGTGTGTCTGTCTCTTCCTGCTTGGGGGGGGGGGTCACTTGTTTGGCCAGATATTTAGACGTGTCTGTGAATGTGTGTGATTTCTGGTAGTGTGTGTGGGTGTCCTTACTGTGTTCTGGTAAGGGTATGTGTTGGTTGTGTTGATGAGTTGCATGTGTTAACCTACACCTCATGACTGTCCAGTCCAGTCATGCCTGTAGAATGGGCTGCCTTCCAGCTTACCCCTGTAGCTGCATCCCAAACAATGTGTGGGGCGTGGTGTTTGGTGGGTCTGGCAGTGTACATGGCATAGAGATTACATTCCCCCAGGATGGCCACATCCATAAAGCTGCCATTAGGAAACACCAGTAGCTGACTAGTGGACATGCCTGCATGAGCAGTCAGTACTACAAGTACCGAGTACTGTATTTAGTTTACGTATTGCCTATGAAGATGTTTTAGACAGTGATCCTCACATGTAAATATTTTGTTATGGACGTGACAACACTGGCTATTACAGAAACATTGTAGATACCTTTAGCAAATAATCCTCTTCTGAGGGGCACATCACATCTTGTTAGTTGATTATAGATGATGCAAGTGTCTACAGGTCTGTTTCCTTCTCTGGGTTTATACTCACATATCCACCAGGACCATGAGCTCTGTTGGGCACAGACATCCACTCTCCTAACAGAGTCATGCATCAATAGGCTCTGATGCCATTACCAACATGACCAGGATATAGTCAGATAGTGTGAGCCATCACCTATGATGCAGATATTACACATGGGCAGCTGTCTCCTACATCTTACACTCCTACTGCAGATGTTACACTGAAGTTAAAGATGATATACAACCTGTTTCATTACCAGGGCTGTGCACTACCTTACATACAGTATGTGCAGGTGGCTGTTAGGGTGGCAATGAGGGGTTGGGCAACACAGACCTGGTAGTTCAACCAGTGTGTCTGTACTCTCAATATCCACCCTATGAAGGTGTGCACATAGCCATTTGGCCCAGCCCTGTAACAAGGGTCACTACACATTTGCATAACATGTACACATGTACAGCTGTTATTGCTTGCAAACAATAGTAGAGAGGTGGATATTACATGTGTTATGTGCATGGATAGTTACCTGGCTCTTCTAATTATTTTTGCTATCATGCTGCTAACCTGTCAGATGAATACTAATGCTATGTATCCTGTCATTGAGTATTGTAATTGCCAATAGACATAACTACTGTTTGCATAACATAACAGAACTGCTATGTAGAATAGAATACACATATTCCTAGAATACTGTACATTACACAGTTATTGGCACAATATTCCACAATGCACACCATATTTGCATGGTAAGCCAACCTTTAACATGTTCATCTTACTTATACACCCATACATATGTCGACTGTTACAATATATCGACATATACTATCCCCTGTTATAGCACATACTTCTTGGACCAGTCCTGACACTGACAGTGGCTGGAAGTGAATTGGTGGGTTCCAAGCCCATATCATCCATTGTGGTGTACGTGGAGTGTGCCGTGTGACCTACAGCAGTACACACACATAGAATACTACAATCATTACTGCTGATCAACAATACATCACTACAAGATAGCTATTTCCACTATATGCATTGATTACACTGTAATTCTTACAGTACAGGTACTACATACACAGACATACTACATGTTATACATACCGTCTTAATAATCGGAGGTGTTATTAACTAGTGTAATACTTGTTTTTGGTTCGTCTTTCAGTGTTTTTTAATGTCCTATAGGTAGAAACACATGGTTTGTTTGTTATCCCAATGGCCAGTTGGTGTTCCTAAGTAGCTAATTACATGCAGATCAACTGCGCTGCTACTGCCTTAGCCAATACCATGGCTACAGTGGAGTATAACTGAATACTCCACTTGGGCATTGTCCCTTTGCCTTACTTGTGAGGAAGGCAGTCTGGAAGTTTTGTTTGGAATCTATTGCCACAGCTGTATGGAGATGAACAGTAATATATTGTGTGTAATGCCTAGAGGACTTGGTCTAAATGTGAGTACTACTGTTATATTTCTGAACATTGCTACTTGTGCAGGGTTTGTCTGTACCTAATACTTCTGCATATTTTTCAGTCTGGCCAGGTTGTTTGACCAGCTCAAGGCTGCATAGCTATGCATATAATGTTAGGGGGTTTACAGTGTGCTTACCAGACATATTTAATTTGGTGTTACTGTGTATCATACTGTGTTAATAATCAGTACTCGGTAAAACTTCCTGGTGTACGAACCTTTCAGCCCTCTGAAACGGGATTAGTTCATACAAACCCTGTTACATCAGCAGCTGTTCAATTGTATAACGGCAACCATTTCACATAGGGCCATGTTTGTGTGTCTGTGTCCAGGTATGTTAAGGCTTCAGCAGATGTTGTACAGTAGTTGCATAATTGGTTATGGTATGACAGTATGTATTGATGTAATTATTTCGGTTGTGGGGTAGATGTTGGTGGGTGTACATAGCACATGCAGCTGTGTAGGAACCCCTTTTATACAATGTCTATATGTGTGTGGGTGTTCTTTCCCTATGTGAACACCTATCCCTTAGTGGAATAATACTATGGTAATTGCAGGCTGATTCATTAAGGCACTATTAAATGCTTCCTGTATAGCATGCTGGTACTGTTAGTCCTTGAATCCTTTTGGCAATACATCGGAATGCAATAAAGATTTGCAAAATGAAAGCTGTCTGTGTAATTCTGTCATGGTTATTTGCAGTCATTGCAGTTGTGTTGGTGAGTGTGTCCATAGAACATATTTGTAATAGTGTATTGGCATATACTCTTCATATGTTATGTTCATATTGATTGGGGGGGTTGGAATGTGTGATTGCTATCGTCCATGTTATACTCAGATATGACCACTTCGGATGCTGTCTACAGACATGTATGTATATATATATATATATATATATATATATGTGTGTGTGTGTGTGTGTGTGTGTAGATATACAGATTATTGCATACGTTTATCTGTACCTCCATAGATGTGTAGATTTTTTTAACCTATCTATATATCTACATATATATGTAGACCTGTATATATCGACATGTCTCTATGTATCTCTCTCTCTCTCTCTCTGTATATATATATATATATATATATATATATATATATATATATGAGCGTACACCTTTAATTGGGTACATGGCAGGTTGTCCTATTTCAACACATTCCTCCCTTTTGTGTTTTAACCTGTCTGCATACACATCTGGGACAGGTACACCCCAGGTAGCTTAATGTTAGGTTACTCTGAGTGCTTCTCCATTTACCATGTTGCAGTGCCGCTTACCATCGCACAAACATGTGGAAACCTGCTTACAACTGCTTAAGAGTGCTTTAATCCACCTGCATCCAAAAGCCCTTATTCTGGCCCTCAAAATAACCTAACAGCCCTTGAACCTGGGACAATGAACACCACAGTTACTGACTTTACCACTAAGGCATCTGAGATATGTACAAATGTTATGGTGTTTAGAATATACATTGCACTACAGACATTTCTCACTACTGAAAACAAATGTGACAGTCAGTTGGTGTACATATGTCTGATACATGGTAATGTTCATATGTTTGTGAAAGTAGGTGTTGCAATGTGACATGACAGGGTGTATTATGAATAAGTAAGGTTCTTGCTTTGTGTGCTTTTTATATTGTCCCTATACTCCATGTATGCCCCTCCAGTTCACTTACTGGACATCCGAGCCAGGCCCTCCTTGATGCGTGATTGCATTACCCATCATTCCTCCCCACCCCAATCTTCACATACACAACAACCACCCCTTCTATGGTGAATTAGGTTAATATTAATTGTTATAATACCAGAGCTGCATGTGTTTTTTGTACACTCCAATTCCTTTGCAGTGCTTCCTTGTCACGAAGTGTGTTCATAGATGCTTATATAAATGTCTATTGATGTAACTGTATAATGGTATATATATATATATATATATATATATATATATATATATATATATGTATATATTTCGTATTAGTTTGTAACAGTAATACATCTGTAGACTGGAATGTGTTGGTTCACAAACTACAGTACATTACAATGTACTGTACATATGTACACAAAGTCACAGTCCCATTTGTGATCATAACAGTGAAGTGCATATGGTATAAGGTGTAGTCTCAAGACCATGAAACATGTGTACACCTCGGATGGCTTAGTGATACATCCCATGACTATAGTGTGCATGGTCCAGGGTTTGACACCTGCGATGCTTTACGAATGTTTTTTTACTGCAGAATAAGGCTCATTTAAGCAGTTGTAAACATGTTTAAAAGTGTTTGTGTGACATTATAGCAGCAGTTAAACACAGTTAAACAACTACTTGGTGCACTACGGAAATAAAAAATTACTATTGGGTAAACAAACGTTGCAACGTGTAACCTGTGCATGCAAACACGGCCACATCTGCTAACTACTCCAGATATATACCTGTCAGTGACTTAACATCTCACTATGTGCTGACATGACATTACATTCTCTGTTGATTGCACTCTCCTGCACACATGGGTTTATATGGGTAATTCAAATGTTTATTATACAGACGATTACTACCTATATATGCAAGCTGTGGTTAAGGTATACTTTTGCACATGATAAACATCACTTCCTTTATCGGGATTGTAACCTCGAATGCACAGATACTATGCGCATGCTGTAACCATTACACTGTTGACATTAACATTGCTTCCTCCTGTTTCCTATTTAGATGATTTCTATGTGTAAGCTAGGCTAAGCAAAGGGCGGGAGCCCCCAAACTCACTGAGCTTCACGTACTCTTGAAATAACAACATATAACAAATGTACTGTGAGACAATACATTACATTCCTAACTACATTAGGCATAGCCCCTCACTGACACATTTCAAGTGAAACCTTGTTGTGTGAATTGGTAACAGACTATACACCCCTGGGATCATGTGTCCCAGAACCATACAGCCAGGGGGTGGGGGAGCCTGTCCAGTTTGATAGCTGCAAGACCCATTGGGGGAAATGAATGGTGTTGCACTGCCACATTAACATGCCCTCTTTAGATCACTAAGTGTCCCTATCACCCTCCAGAACGCCAGTCTTCAACAGCTTCCAGCATCTCTGCCTGGAATTGCTTCATTAGCTATGCTTGACAAAGGCTCAGTTACTTTATCAATGGTGCGGGGAAGTCCAACACACTTTTGCTATGCCTCTAATTGTCCTTGGGCAGATAGATAGCAGGCTATCTGTGAACCTCTAATGTGCAGGCCATCACAGCCATAATATGTGAATAAACAGACCTTCAGATCACAATATACAGTGTGAACTCACCATGTAGTAGGAAACAGTTGAGTACAGCAAGAACATACAGAACACTGATACTTAGTCACTCCAAAAGCCTATCTTGGAAGCTAGAAGACTTGTATAAGTTTAAGGCTTTCTATTGCTTACCACTAGGTTATCTACAGGGAAATGAAAAACAAGCACAGATGGGGAACATGTGTGCAATGATACCATACTGGCCTATGTGTCAGCCTTATGCTTTGGAATACTGGCCAAGGCTATTGGCGCCCCCATTGTGCCTTATTTAAGAGAGTCTGGAATGGGAATACCAGCTCCATAAACAGCACAATAGCAGATTCAATGAGGTTTATGCTACTCAACACCAGGGGCTGTGATCACAACATGCATGCACTCACAGCACTCCTCAGGATGGACAACATCAACATCTGTGCATTAACTGAAATCTGTCTTAAGGCTCCTGAGAGCACACCAGCACTACCAGACTACAACCCATACCACACATTTCAGCCACAGAACATGGACTGACAGACATGGAGGGGCTGTATCCATATTCATCAAGGATACCTACACCTCCAGGTTAGTGGGGCAGCATGATACCTCTGTGATCATTCATGTGCAGCTAACATCAGTCACAACTGCAATGTGGAATGTGGCCTGCTACTGATCACCCTCCATGATCCAGGACCTCCACTCCACCTACCTGGAGACAGTGGAGAACACAACAGTCCTAACGGTCACTCTGGCACTGGTCACTGTCAACTACCATACCATTAACTGGGAAACATACTCTGGTAGTAACTTCCAGGACCAGCGCTTCCTGGAATGTATCACCTCATATGCCCTATAGCAGGTGGTAACCTCCCTAACGATGGGTGGAAACTACTAGATGTGGTCATCACCAACATGGGCAACAGGTGCACCACAGTGGAGGTTAACTGGTCACTGGTTAGATCTGACCATGAACTATTCACGGTTTCCACACCCTAGCATCTCCCCCACCCATGGATACCATAGTGTATACCTTTCCTACAGCTAAATTTACACTACTAGTGACAGGGTTGGGGGGTTTCACAGCCCCCACACTAAGGGGAAACACTGCTCAAGATACAGACAGATTTACAAATGCAGTCTATAAGCACCTACATGGATGTATGGATCATGCCATCACTGGTAAACCAAGACTCACTCCTCCTAGACAAGGACTCCGGTCTGGTGGACCTCTGTAATAAACAGGCTATACTACAGACATAGAACAGTGTTCCAGACACACAGCAAATCCCATGAAGGGCAGACATCCATGACCACTATTAGTATGATACGTAGGTCCCTCATGACATCATCCAAGGCTAACATCAACAGAAAAATACACAAGGATTCAAAAGATAACCACAAAAACCTCTTTGACTATGTCAAGGATCTACATGGTGACACACAGATTTGCACTGTGCCGATGAAATATAGCACAAAATATGCTGACCCTACTGATATCACCAACATCCTTGTAGATACATTTGGTGCATACTTCACCCCCCTAAAGAGCCCACAACACTACCCAAATGGTACAGTATCCCAACCATCAGAGACACACAGGTGGAAATGACCCTCTCTAACAGCAGAACACAATGTCAATGGAGGCAGATGTTGACCCAGACTGCATCTTGCAAACTGTAAAAGACAACCTGCCCCCCACCTAATTAAGCATTCCTAACTCAGCCTCTCCACAGGCTTCATGCCCATACAATGGCATGTGGCAACGATTATTCCACTCCATCATGGTGAAATCACAACTAACCATGGTAACTACCACCCCATAAGCCTGACTAGCCTGGTCTGCAATGGTATGGTTCTAATCCTCATGGCACTTGTTAACAATGACATTGGTAACCTTCGAAAAAGTGACCCAACCAAGGTCAGCTTGGATGAGTGCAGTTCATGCCTACTGAACCTGTTTGATGTCTTACATACAGTCACCAAGACATTAGATGACAGGGGAGGTGGTTCACACATAATACCTGGACCTCACCAAGGCTTTTGACACCATACCTGACTCAGGTATTATTGATAAACACACCAGCCTGTACATTCACCCATACATCACAGGTTGGGTTGCCAATGGGCTTACACACAGAACCCACATGGTACGACTAGCGGTCTCCAGGTCCAACTTTTGAACAGTCACGACTTGTGCCCCACAGGACTCAGTCCTGGGAGCCCTATTGTTTGGCATATATGTCTCAGATGTACAGGCAAACACAGGTGGACTACAGCAGACCATTTTTGGCAATGACTGCAAACTGGGAGCCATGACTGATAGTCCAGCTGACATGGACATCCTACAAGAGGCCTCACAGAAAACGTCACAGGGTGCCAATGACACGGCCTCCAGCTAAGTGCCACTAACTGCATGGTCATTCCATTGTGGAATTGGCACCCACATATTAACACATGAGTGGCAGCCACTTTAATACAGATAAGGTAGTGGTGTATCTGGGGACTAAGGTAGACAGTGATCTCCCCTGTGACAATCATATCTCCACAGTAGTTAGGACATCCTTCTATGTAGGCCATCTGACTACTAAAGGATTTCCATCTAGACATACTAGGGTTATAGTGCCCCTTTACTCATCACTCATCAGTCCCATCATAGGGTATAATAACCCATGTGGGATGTACCTCAGAGGACACGTCCAACAGCTGGGGGGTCCACAAATTAACCTCACCAAGGGGAATACTGGCCTCCAACATATGGCCTATGCAGCCAGACTGAATAAACTCCCGCTTTACTCAGTGGCATCTCATTTACCCAGAGATGATCTGCGCTGCCCAACACAGCCATGTGGAACTCAGGATTGATGGATATGCTCTATCTATGGGAATCCATGTCACAGTGAGCCACACACTGTACTGAGCTGAGCTTGCCACAACAATAACCGAAAGATGCTGGAGGGACAGCTTCTTGTCACAGACACTCCCCATACTTTGGAATAACATCCCTAACTACATTATACAGAGCCCCTCACTAGCACTCTGCAAGATAAACCTTGAAGGGTGGATGGGGAACAGTAGATGCACCCCAGGGATCCCGCCATTGGCTCTGCTCCACAGAGGGATGGTTAATGAATCAATGGGGTGGCAAAAGCTGACACATTTTGGCTGGTCTTATGAATGGCCTCTGGCAGTTGGCCATGTACCTACCTATGAATCAATACATACAGTATCTGCATATGTTGATAGCTTAATTTACTGCTCAGGTGTTGACTTACCTTGTGCCAATGGCTGTTGTGTGTGCAATAGTTGAGGGCTGCCTATTTTGGATGCACACAGTAGACTGCCTATACATGACAATTTACAGGTATTCTTGCATGTGTGCTATCCATTTTTACTATGTGTACAGGTGGAGAAAGGTGTCAGTCCCTAGGTGCCTACACTGTCAGTGTGTGTGCTATACGTTCCCTCTTTGCCAAGGCATTGGCATACTGGGCACACCTCCATCTGCCTACTGGGGCTGGCTCAGGGTGTTCATGGTCTGAGTACTTCTGCGCCTCTAGGGCCCTTGGCAATGGTGGTGGGTTGTGAGGGCCTTCACCATTCTGTCCCTGCTGCAGCTCTTTCCGCAGGACCATATTGTCTAGCATGGCACACACTATGAAGATGTGGGCACATATGCCTGGAGAGTACTGCAAGGTTCCACCAGATATGTCCAAGCAACGGAACCGTGATTTCAGCATCCCAAACACATGCTCAATGATGATTCTGATTTGTGCGTGTGCCTCCTTATGGCATTCCTGCATGGGTGTGTGTGCATTTCTGATGGGAGTTATCATCCATGCTTCCAGTGCATAGCCAACATCCCCAACCAGGTGGCCATTTGGGATGTCCCCCCTGGCAAATAACCGATACAGTTGTGAGGAATGCCAGATGTGGGAGTCGTGATAGCTTCCAGGGCTGCCAGCACACACATCCATGATAATGCCCTGGGCATTGCACATGACCTGGCAGTTGATGGAGGGGTATCCCTTGCGGTTTATGTAGTGCCTACCCTGCTCACTGTTGGTTACTTGATGTGTATGTGTGTGCAGTCTATTGCACCCAGTACCTCTGGGTATTCTGCCACATGGTGGAAGAGACGCATATTGCTGGCCAACTCCTCCTGTGTTCGGGGGAAGTATATGTGCTCAGTGAATGTGGTAACATGGCATCCAGGAACTAGTGTAGTACCCGGGATGCTGATGCCTGTGAGATACCCATGATATCCCCAGTTGGTCTTTGAAAGGTACCTGTAGCTAGTATTCTCACACATACCTTCATATCCACTGGGATGGGTTCCCCTCTGTTTATTCTGGCTCTGAGGCATGACCAACACAGCTCCACAAGTTGTTGTAGGGTGTCCCTGTCCACCCTGTAATGCTGTACAATCTCCAGAGCATGTAGCCCCTGGTAGGTTACCCTGGGTCTAAACAGTCTCCTCCTCCTCTGGTGCCTGCGGTGGTCGTGTGCATCATTCTACACACTACCTTCAGTCTCCAAAACATGCTGGTGGATCAAAGTTATGGTAGCCCCTAACATGTACATAATAAAAGTTCCCCATCTGTATATACCATTGGTGCAGAGTGTATGGGAATACACAAATGTGTGTGAAGTGCTTTCACACTTTATAGTATTGTGCGATGGATACTGCTGATGTAAGTGGGTGTGTATGAACTATTCCAGCTGCTGCATGTCTTAATTAAGGGTTTTGCAATGAGTACTGCAAGTGTGGGGCTTTACTCTGGAGATCTACTTGCCGGCCTTGATTAATCTGTTGCCCTTTAATTCACTTTTAGACCTGGATCCCCTCGCATTATCAGGCATACATCCACCTGCCATCTTTTTTGTTTTGTACTTTCCCTACCCAGTCATGGCAAAATGTGCCTTGTAGATGATATACTGCATATCACCTTTGTTCTGCTTTAACACTTTGCTGTTTTCTTTGCAGCACAGCCCCTCCCCTTCCCTGTTCTGCAGGTAGCTGCTTGCAGCCTTGTTAGCTGTTGTCAATGGCCCACTGTAGGCTCCTATGTGTTAACTAGTCATTTGTACTCCAATTTCACTGTTTCAGCATTTCCTTATTTCTTTCCTCTATCTTTCCTGTTTCAACTGCAGTGCGCGATACGCATACCTGTTTACCAGGTTTACGCGCACTTTCATCTCCGTTCACATGCATACTCGGTTACCTTGTGTACTCTCAGCTAAGCATAGCTATGGGCAATTTGACACACCCCTATTCTGCAGCTTTGCCTAGCTAGGGGCAGACCGGTTTAGCAATGCTCCAATGTGCTTATGGCAATGGTGACACACCCCTCTCTTGATGTCATCTTTATCTCAAGGGCACACCTCGATGTTATAACGCTACACTGTGAGGTGCATCCTTACACCAGTGGGGAATCTGCGATTCACTGTTACTCCTCTCATTTGCATGGCATTGCCTACTAATTCCTAGCTACTGCGCATAACAGTGTCACTGCCCCTTAGCAACCCTTGAGCCATGAGTATGGTGTAGCATGCCTGCCATTGACTATTATGGGGAAATCGTGATATGTGTTTCATTGCGGTTTTATTCTATATTTTTATATATTCCTTGCGATCCCCTTTGCACATCTTTGCCCTACGCTTCCACGTCGTGATAGTGCGACTATATATATTAAATGTTAATTTTATATTTTGTACATTTTTTTATGCCAGTGGGTATTTTAACATTATAATACATGTGTTTGGTCAGCTGTCATGGCTTCGATTTTATGTTTGCAAAAAATGTAACCCGTTTTCTACGGTTTAAATTTCTGCATGCTTACACTATGCCTGCACCACTTCCTGAATCACTACATACCTTCATTTGCATGCTACACTGCTGCACATGGGGTAATTAGCATACAAGGCTCAGGAGTTGTGCGGGCGTAGTGTACGCAGGTAGTGCACGTGGAAAAAGCTCATACCTGAATCGCTCTGCAGCCATATTTGGTGTTAGAACACCAACGCTATGCCTGCATCTGGTGCAAGCTTCATGAATCCCGGGGAGTATTTTACGCTATGGTTTTTGATGGTTTTTAGTTCTGAAGAAGCCCCTTAGTAAATGGATTGGGACAAAAGCGCTTAACTTTTTACTGAATAAGGTGGTTGTCCTTTACCCTTTGGCAGAACTGCAAGAGGTCAAAACTTTTTCAGACAATATAAGAATGTTATTTGGTCTTGATAAATGTGCAGAAACAACCTTTAAAGCTGGGAACCTGCAGCACAAAAAAAAAAAAAAAAACATCAGTTAGGGACAGGAATGCGATATAAAAGAACTTGAGCAAGAGGGAGTGTATAAATATTTGGGAACTGATAAAGGATCAACAATAAAACATGAACAGTTGTGAATACAACTCAGTAAGGAATATTTTAGAAGGCTTAAATTAATACTAAAAATAAAAACAGCAATGACACCTAAGAACAAAGTCCAAGCTGTAAGCCAGTTTGCTCTTCCTGTCCTAACTTACAGTTTTGGAGGGATTGACTGGCCCCAAAAATGTTGGATAGTTTAGACAGGAAAACAAGAAGGGTGCTTCATGCTCATCAAATGATATATAAAAATCAGTGCATACCAAGACTATATATTCCTCATTTTGAAGAAGGTATAGGCCTCCTCAAAACTGATTACATGTTTAAATCTGCAGTAGTGGGACTGCATATATATCTGCTGATCTCACAAGACCCAAATGTAGTGAAAGTTTTGAAACATGAGGAGAACAACTCTAAGATGACTTCCCTGCTTAGTTTAGCAGAAGCATATTGGTGTCAAGCAGGAATGGAAATCAAACCAGAAGTAGATAAACATCAGGCAGCAACTGAATCTGCCAAAAACAATTGAAAGAATATAAGGTGAGGGATCAGATGAGAAGGCAAGAAATGTAGAAAAGGCATGAATATAGTTGCAAGTATAGAAAACTCTTGGAACAACCTCCTGTTGATCAACCTTGAATGCAGGAATGGTTAAGGAGAGGCGAATTCAAATCAAAAGATTAATATTGGTGGCCGAAGACAGTGAACAAAGTACACGTTGGTTTACAAAGTCCATTGAACATGTGAGAGAAATAGACAGATGTAGTTTTTAAAACAGAATTGCAAACACTTGCACATCTTGTTTCTGGTTGTGTTATCTTAATGGCAGAAGGACTGTATACTGAAAGGCATAATAATGTAACAAGACTGTTGCATTGGGGATTGCGCAAACATTATGGTACTGAAGCAGCAGAAAAACACTGGAAATGAGCCGCAAAGCATCATAGAAAATGTTGAAGTTTATAGCACATGGTATAATCCATTACCAACAGATAAAAAAATAGATATAGTAGTCCATGAAAAGAAGACAAAGTAGCATTAATTATTGAAATCACTACACCCAGTGACTACAGTGTCTTACATACAGAAAGACACAAAGTTATAAATTACAGGATTTGCAGACAGAAATGAGGGCAATACAAATAAATAAAAAGAAAGTATAATCTTTTATACTGCATCAGCCCTTTGTCATATGCCTGAAATCAGTTCACAACTATTAACTATTTAGTTGTTAATGAATCATATCGCAATATTAATAAATAAATGAATTAAAGTTAAGACATTCCTTGCTAACCTTAACACATAGAATGCATGTAACATTTATGTAAATGATAACAGTAGCAATAAATAATACATACATACATTAATATCACAAAGGATGTTTGCAGGTTTTGAAGAATAAGCTGTATTAGTTTTGGTGGTTCCAAGGTAAGTAATCCAGCGTTCTCAGTACCTTGATTATTACCTGATATGTGAATGAATGAAGCATAGCAGGGCAGTAGATGAAGACATCTGGGTGGTTAGCTATATAGTCTAAGGACAGAAGCAAAAACAAAAATAAGGGAAAAACATCCACAACTCATAAAATATACTATAAAAATGCTTTCTGTCAACGTTTAATGTGTATTTAAGTCGAGTTTCTTCTTTAAATTGTAGAATTATATGCCACCCCCACCATTACATATGATCACATTCACATGAGAAAGAGGCAGGTATGATTAGAAGACTATAGGTGTGCGCCAAAGAATGAACAATAAGATGACCATATATTCCAGGATTGTACCACAAGGTTACTAAAACTGCTGACAGTTAACTAGGTAAATGACTCTCTAACCCTTATTCCACTCACTAAGTGGAGTATCTTTTTTTCTTACTGGGTCAGCACAATAAACACACATTCATGTTTTCAAAGGCCTTCCGGAAGTACTTCCTGGTTAGGTCACTTGCTTGGTATAACAAAGATTGCAGATGGAGGCTGAAGGAATCAAACTGTTGACTGAAGGATAATTGTTTTTAGCAGCTTATGGCCTTACTCATTTTTAAATATTCACAGCTTAAACTGATCAGCAGTCAAAAACATAGAGTGTTTTGTGAGTATATGCATGGATGAATATGTGTATTTGTGGAAGTGTCTATGTTTGTAAAAAATGTCCCTGTTTTCTCCAACATGAAACATTTGCAGTCATTGCACTGTAGTTATCAGAAGGGTATACATTAATAAATAATAATGATCCATACATTGCTCCCCAGCTGAATTTTACTTTAATGGTTTGAGAATCAGGACATTGATTCAGACTGTATAACTGGCAGAAGCACTGTACTGTTACAAGCTACACTTTTTTAAGTCTTTCTAATAGTTCAGAAGTTTGTTTTTGAGGTGGTGGTTCTTTTGGTTCTATAACCACATTTATTTTTGTTTTCAGTACTGTACACTTTGCAGTTGCTTCAAAATCTAAACTACCAGACTTTCTATTTTCTGAATTAAAACAGTAGCCTCTGGCACTGATCTCACACTAAATCCCCAGTCCTTACATGTTCAATGTAAAACATGCATCATTATTCCCTTTAATAACATAGAAGCCTGAGGACATTTGGTAGCTTTGAGCACTGTGATTTTTTTGAAGAACACTGTGAACTGTATAAGAAATGTATTACTTTCCTCAACAAGAATAGAAGTGAAATCCTGTAAAATATGAGTTTTGGCATGACCCAAAATAATATTTTTCTTTCTGTTTCTTCTTTAATATTGACACAGAGGAATTTAATCACAACACGTCTAGGTTACGCTACATGTATTTGTTCAGGGTCTGTGTGACCACTTAGTTTCTAAGGATAATAGTCATTAAAAATTGAGGTGAAAATAATTGTAAAAAAAATCTAAATACCATTTTACTGCGTGCTATATAAAACCATAACAAAGTTCATATTACTTTTTAGACATATATATATATATATATATATATATATATATATATATATATATATATATATATCTATCACTATTTAAACCTATTTTTGTAAGAGTTACATTATTACACACACATTGTTTTATTTCTATTATTACTGCCTTTCTGAGTTTAAAAAATCTCTGATTTCATGGACTGATATTTTTATCAAAGAGGACTAAAGCTCTAATTTGTTAATATGCTGCTCGCAGTGCCAAGGGTACTGATTTTGAATATTTCTACCTTCACCTGACTACTGTGTGGCATTTACCAAGTCACCTAACCAGACTGTTTTGGGGCAACTGGGAATCTGGGCTGGGATCCTTAATGGTTTCCTGGACTACAAGTATAGTAATTATTATGAACCTATGTTTGACTTGTCAGCTTGTTAAGCTGCTTTATTTACTAAGTAAAAATACCTTGTTGTGGTCCCTTAATAATAAAACAGTTATTGATATTTAACTATAAATCAACTTAAAAGATGGTTTCTTGTGTACAAAGCTATTGTAATAAATAAACTGTGTTTTTTTTCTAGATTACTTTGATGTATTATAAATGCACAAACCTCCATTCCATGGCTCATGCTTTGTGAATGCAACTTAAAAAATGTAAATTCTTGCAAGGTTGTGTTTGTATATTGCAGTAATGTCAGTGGATATGAATGATTTACCCTACTGAAGAAAATAAAACTAGGTGAGCACCACGGCTGAAAGCACAGAAGAAATTTAATAAAACAAAAACAAAAATCACAGCAAATACAAATGGTAAGCGCTTTCACAGTCATAAGACTGCTTCTTTAGACCTAGCAAAGACACTTACTCACATCAGTTTAAAATCCTGCCTGACCAATCAGACAGAGTAGGAGTTGGTTAGTTGTTAGCCATTTTTCAACTGAGTGGAGAGATTCGTGGGTAAGGGTGAGAATGTGGGAGAAACTTTCAGAGCAGGAGACAATTGTAGAATCATCAACATATTGTATTAAAGAGGAGTGTGGAGAGGGTGTGTAGAGGTTGTTAGTAAATATGTTAAATAGTAGGGGCCCAAGAATGGTGCCTTGGGGAACCCTGTTTGGACTGGGAGGAAGAGGCAGAGTCTGTTGGAAAGGTAGCTAGAGAACCAGCAAAGTGCAGAGTTGGAGAGATTAAGGCTTGTTAGTTTACACAAAAGTAATATTATGTGAAACAATATCAAAGGCCTGAGAGAAGTCAAGGAAAAGACAGGAGACTAACTTATTGTTGTCACAAGATTTCACAATAGACTGTGTGAAAGATATTAGTGCAGTATGTGCTGTGGGCAGGGCGAAAGCCATGTTGGGTAGCGGTTAGGAGATTTTATTTTAAAAGATGATCAAGATAATCAAGGGGTTGCTTATGAACGCACTTTTCAAGTATTTCTGATGGGGAGAGAGAATGTGTAGAGACCTGAAATTAGAGGGGTCAGCAGAATTTCCACCTTTGTGTAAGGGTATGACATAGAATTTCTTCCAGATTTCTGGGACTGTGTTTTCTTGGATTGATCTATTGATTAATATGGAGATGGGATATGCAAAATAATTTGCAGCAAGCTTAAGGACTAGAGAAGCTAAGTTATCAGCAGATGGTGAGCATGTTTTAAGTTACTGAGAAGTGATCTAATATTAGCTGTAGGGTCAGACTTAAGAAAGAAGGAGGTTGTCTGGATAGGTGGAGGGGAAGACGTAGTGGGGTAGGTACTATTATCTTTTGTAGTTAAATTGTGGATTAAGCCTATGAAGAAAGAGTTAAGAAAGGTGCCAGTATCTAAGGCAGAGCTGTTGGGGCAAGGGTTTGGTGTAGAAGGGCTGTCTGGAAGTCGCAGCTTGTTGATTGTATGCCAGAATGTTTTGGTGTGGGAGTGGGTGTTATTTAGTGGCTTTTGGTAAAAATTTTGTTTATCAAGGCTGACCTGTTTTTTTTTTTTTTTTTTTTTATTAGATTATGAAGTTCCCCATAACTTTAAAGATGAGAAGGAGATTTGTTTTTTTTTTCCCAGTTTTTCCAGGCAGTATCTTTCTTGCACATAAGGGTGTGAGTGGATTGTGTTAACTGGGGAGCAAAACTGGATTTTATTCTAATTTTCCTGATGGGAGCCAGGGAGTTTAGAGTGTTTAGAAAGATGCTGTTAAATTTTAGGATAGCTTCTTCAAGGGAGAGGTCATGTAGGAAGGACCACTTTATTGAGGAAAGCAAATGGTTAAAAGAATCTTATCTGGGTTGAAATTAGAGAGTTTGCAACAAACTTTGTAATGGTGAGATTTGTACAATTGGAGGGAGTGTCTTTAAATAAAGATGAGAAGATGGTTACTTAGGATATCAGGCAGTGCAGTGGGGTTGTGGTATAGGTTAGGACTGCAGGTGAGGATTCAGTCAAGTGAAGTGCCAGTATTGGTGTGTTTATTCAGATGTGTGGAGGTAGTGATTAGTTGGGAGAAGCCATAGAGGTTAATGCTGGTATTTGGAGTGTCAGATGTTAGTGCAGATCCAGAAGAGAAAGAGTGCAAGAGAAGGGATGTGATTTTCTGGAGCAATGTAGATTGTGGCAATGGCTAATTTTTTGTGATTGTTTAGTATGCAATTTTCAATGAGGACTTCAGCTGGGTGGTAGTTAATAGGAGAGATGATTGGTTGAGGGTAGAAGGAGAGTTATTCTTAGTATAGACTAGCTACACCTCCCTCTTTTTTCTTAATTCTGTCCAGGTGGATTATATTTTAGCTGGGGGGAATGATTTCAGTGTCAGATATGTGGGGTTTTAGCCAGGTTTCAAAGAGGGTGAGAATATCAGAGGTGTGAAGAGATATCCAGGAATGTAGTTCATTGACTTTGTTTAGCATGCTTTAAATGTTCATAAATAGTAAAGTTCGGTTCCTAGTAGATTTGGAGGAGTAAGTCTGAGAAGAGGAAAAGAGGAGGGTAAGGTAGGGGGTAGGGGATGGATAGGGAGAGAGGAGCTGGTGACTGGTCCTGGGTTGGGGTGTATATCACCTGAGAGTAGTAAGTTTAGTACAGGAAGCTTTAGAAGTGAACAATTCAGATTACCACAGTGATATTTTGGCTTTATTTTGGGATGTAATGAGGACTGTTGGAATAATTTTATTTAATGTAGGTGGGTGTCATTGTGGTTGAAAAGTGCAGGGGCAATAAGGAATGTGTGAGTAGCTGAGAGATTGGTTTGTGGATAGGTAAGTGTAGGGGAATGGTTTATGTATGTAAGTGATGATACAAGGTAGAGAAAGAGAAAAAAAGCAGAGAAGTAGTGAATAGAAGTAATGTGTTGTGTGATGGAGTAAATGCAGGAGGAGCATACATCTCAACTGTGCAGATTTTCACAGAATGTCCAGATTTTTGCTCTTATTTTTGGTGTGTTCCTCCTAAAATCTGTACCTTTCTGGCAAAGAGTTGAGAACTGAAGTAATTAAATAATGACAAATATTTGAGTTTAAGACTCCACATCCTTCAGAAAATTCATGCTAATGGAAAACTTATTATTTTTTCAACATTCTAAGTTTGTAAGAGCAATATTTAAAATCTGTCCCTATTTGTCCCCCCATAATTTGAGGCTATGTCCAGATTTGTTGCTCTAAGAGGTTGAGAGGTATGAGGAGGAGAGATAGCTTAGGGTAGTAGAGCAGCTAGCTAAAGATATGTGTGTGTGTGTGTATGTGTGTGTGTGTGTGTCTGTGTGTGTTTGTGTGTGTAGCAAGAAGGCAATTGGAGGGTTTTTGAGTTATAAAGTGGCAAGAAGGGAGGGTTTATTATATTATAGTGTGGGAAAAATAGTGTTATGGAATTAGGGTTAGGTCTTTCTTTAGGAGGAGTTCCTATGTATAGAGGAAGTGAGAGCTGATAGGAGGATTAGGGGTTCCACTTGAAACTGTTGAATGTTCAGAATATCGAAGTTCTGATCATCAAGACCAGAACATCGAAGGTTCAAAGTGAACCACACAAAAAGAAATAAACGCACAAAATCTATTTTATGCAGGGGGGCTTCACCCCCCTGCACCCCCCCACTTTAATATTTCAACTCTGAGATCGCACTACAGTGGGGAAAGGGAAATCTCCTGTTTACTGCTATATGCGGTAGTGCTAAATGGGAGATTTCCCGCACCTTACCTGCAATGCCAACACTCAGATGGCACACACACACACACACACACACACACACAACATGCAGGGCACCTTGCTGCCCTGCATACACACCCACCATTTTACATTTTTACCTAACTGGCACTTCCACTTTGAACCTTCAATGTTCTGAACATCGATGTTCTGGTCACGATGATCAGAACTTCGATGTTCTGAACATTCAATGGTTTCAAGTGGAACCGGGTTAGGGAGTAAGTTGGGAGTGGAAGGAGAAAGTGGTTAGGATGGATAGAGTATAAGTGAAATTTTTGTAACAAGTCAGGAATATACAGCTACTGAGTTATTAAAATAGTGAACATAAAGGAGAAATTGGAGAGGGTAAGAAATTAAGCCTGGGGGCTTAGCAGAGAACTTTTGAATAAAAGGGTAAAGTAGCAACCAAGGAAGAATATAGTAGTGACAGGGGAAGGGAGGGCGGTGAGAGTGCACTATGGTAATGTACGAGGAGCCGTCTTCTTTTTTATATATATTTTTTCTTATGAAGTATGAAAAAAACAGGTATAATAGGTTTAACCTCTGCATAGAGCAAACATACATTAGATATGGAGGTAATACAGATTGCAGTTACTCAGTAATTTAGTGGTGATTGCCTTAGGTTGGTGCAAAGTATCCACTTGTATGCAGTTTAGATCATATCAAGAAGACGGCTCCTTGTACCTCATCATAGCGCACATTTTTCTCTATATCTTTTAACCTCCTTACATTTGTATATTCTTTTTCTACCTCTTACACTTTACATTTCAAAATGTTTTGTGTTTCTCCAACATCATTTTTCCTGCTATGCCATTGTCCTTCTTTGCCATCCTATACAGTTTCCAATATAAACAAATTGAAGCTGAATATCCAGCAGGATGTCTTAAACATATTCATCCATCTTCTGTTTTAGAATACAACCCACCTTGTTAGATGGGAATTCAGCTTTGAACCCCAAATGATTCCAAAAATAATTTCTTATAAATCCTTCTGTAGACAGCATGGAAATGTGTACAGCTCTCCTATGCAATGCAGTTTCCCCAGCATATATGCACGTATCAAATAGATTTTTTTAAATATCATTTATTACTATCGTTATTTCTTCTAACACTTTTTTCCATTGTCATTTTACTATCTTTGCCTTCCCAAACTTAATCCCCATTATAGTTGCATCACACTCTATGAAATATATCCACCAGTTTTTACAGTATCCCCAAATCCATTACTTTTGTACTTTGTTCAGCACTAATCTTGCTTCACATAACTCTTTTTTTGGGCTATACAAATCACAGACGTTATTCTTAGCACTTATAACTAAATCACCAGTATGTGCGCATGTGCTATAAATACTGGAATTCTCACCCCTTCTCTTTTTTTTCCATTCTATTATCCCAGCTCTCTCCAAGGTTCTTGATATGACCACATTCACAACAAATGCAAATAAAATTTCACTGCTGAGGCACAATACTCTTCTTCTCACTATAAGGATCCAGTCAGCAATCCATCACTTAACCATTACTTTATTCTACTTATTTATATCCATTGAATGTAACAATAGTCTACCTCATCAATCCATAATCTTCAATCAGTTTCCAATATATTATCATGTTCTATAATATTAAATGTTTTTGCTGAGTCTATGTTCATGCACTGAAAAAAAAATACAGTGAATGGCTAATAATTTAACATTAAAAAGTGAAAGTTTAACATACCAAACATGCTTAACAGTGAAAAAAAAAATTAAATCGTCATAGTTGGCCAACAACCAGGAAGTATCATGATGTATAAGGTAGGCAAAGGAAACCTTTTTTTAAATTTGCCCTGTTCCCCACTGTAGTGCAATCTTGGCTGGTATATACAGTTGGGGGATGTGGTCGGTGCAGCACTCCACATTGGGGATTCTGGGGGGGGGGGCAAAGCCCCAGCCCTTGGTTGCTTACATTTGCAATATTTGCCAGTTATGGCCATTTCTAGTTAGGGGGTGTGGGTGGTACACATCCCACATTTGAGAGTCTGGGGGCAAAGCCCCTCCCCTTGGTTGGTTACATTTGCGATACCGGCCAACTATGGCCATTCACTTCTTTCTCTCATAATACAGCTAACCACATTTTTTTATTACTATCAAAATATCTCTTACCTGCCTACCCTCCACCTCATATGATACTTCATACAGTACCTCCCCTATTAGTTTAAAAATCTCTTCTATAACATTTTCATGAATTTATAATCTACATTGCTTAATATAAACGGTCTTCAGTTTTTTACATTTTCTGTTTTTCTCAGACACTGTTACCTCTTCATATACTTTTTGTCTGTTATTCCCTGCTCAAACCACTCATTCACAACTTTAACTACTGTGTACTTTTGTTGGCTACAATGTTTCAGGAAAATCTGTACCCCAGTCTTATATCTCACCCAGCAAATCGCTGCTTTTATTATTTCTGTAACTTACATTTTCATGCCTAACTAAACTTCTGAAACTTCCATTCATTTTCCTCTTTATCTGTATTGTTTAATATAACTCCAACAAAAAAAAAAAAAGTAATCTCCGTGGTATTCCAGAGGTCTCAAACAACCCACTAAACAAGTATAGTGGGTCCAAAAACAAAATAGTGTAAGAAACGTCTCTGTGTAGAAGATTTTCAGTCCATATAGCTCTAGTTAATCATTGTATATTAATCAGATCAGACAATAGTATCGGACAATAGTCAGATCAGACAACAGTAGTAGAAGTAACAAACTTAAGCTTGTCTTAAGTCAAAAAAATAAAGGATTTTCAACTGGAAACAGACTGCCTGCCTTGATTGGATTGCTTTCGAATATTTAGTAATTCTGTACAATATTTCAAATTATATATTTTGTATTTTTTTTTTACTTGACTAGTTAAAGTTTGCTACTTCTACTACTATTGTTTGATCTGATTAATATATAGTGATTAACTAGAGATATATGGACTGACAATCTTCCACACAGAGAGGTTTCTTACACTGTTTTTTTTAATATAACTGCCTTACATATTCAACCACAGCTATTATAATCCCATCTTGGTCATAATGCCGTTCACCCAACATTTCCAGCTTACATGGCATTATCCTCCTCCTACCTGGACTGTCTTACCAAAAATGCCGTCAATTCTTCCCTCACTTGTAAAAAAATGTGTCTGCCTTTTTATCATGCCTTTTACTTTTCCCAGATTGTTATGTAGGTACTTCTTATCTGAGACATCTTTCTCCTGGGTATGTAAAGGTTCTTCACAATCCCGGATGTTACTTCCAAATTCATCTTTATTCTTAATGCAGAAGTCCCTTTCTAGTTTGATATAGTCCTTTTTATATTTCTCCTTGTACACTATCCAGCAGAATGATCAAGTGATATAAAAGGCATCATAGACTAATGGCTGTTCCATAGAACTTCCATTTCCATAATAAACTCTGCAGTGTTACTAACTTTCCCCACCAGTTTCTTTATACCCTTGTTTTCTGTAATCTACGCCTTATATGTATCCTACTTCAACCGATTTAGTCTCATGGTTAGAAAAATAAGCAGGTCCTTTTCCATCTTTACCTGTTATGTGACAAAATAACATACACTGTGTCTGTCTCCACATTTCATATTCAATATGTACAGATTCTTTCCTTCTCTGTGATTTTGCACATTTTAATCATATCCCTACATGTCTTCACATCCTGTTTTAACTTCTCTACTCATTTTCTCAGATTACAGTTAAAAGCCATTAACATTATATCCATTTTAACTATTACACATGTTCACCCTATCTTTAATGTTACTGCATGCACTTAGAACAATTATTCTGTACATCTTCTCTTCGTGTCTGACATCATAAGGCATACATATTCCAGGGACAATTATTACAACATTTAACAGATTCATCTGTTTATTCTTAGAAAAAAAAACATATCAGAATATAATGCTTTCCCCAAAATTCCACACAAATTTTTTTCCTTACAACTTTTCTATTTATTCTTTTTGTACCTCATCCAAAAATGCAATTTCTGTTGAACGTACCATGTCACCTTTTTTACTCTCGATACCATTTCAGTACCGTTAATATCTTATTTCACTCTTTAGGTTTTTACATTTTTTTGTGATAACTTTCAATTTATCTCTGCCCTTCCTTCACAACTTTCTTTTATTATAACAAAAGTTTTTCTAATTTCTGTTTCCAATAATATTTATTGCTCAATTGCACCCGCTCCTCCTGATGCTCATCTTGGCCTACGATATCATACATATTTTGTATCTGCATATTATACGGGTTCTCTGTGCTTCCCTTATTACATATTAAAGTTTCATCCAATCCATGGTGGTGCAGCTGTAGTGTTGTTGCCTCACAGCAAGAGGTTCTCCCGTTCGATTCTCGGCTGGAGTGCGGGGAGTGCCTTCTGTGCGGAGTCTGCATGTCCTCCCCGTGGTTAGGTGGGCATACAAAAGACATGCTTAAATGGGCATGCCTTCATTGAAGATTGGATGTTGAGCTGGCACCAGGGCGTTCATGAAAATCTACTGCCAATCATTAGCGGATCGGAGTTCCGCTGTGGTGACCCCTAACCGGGAAAAGCCGAAAGACAAACAACAACAACATTTTCATTCTCCATTTCCTTCTTTTCCTTCTCATGCAGCTCCTGCGTAACATTTTATTTAAATCAATATTCTCTTGTATAATACTTTCCTCCTGTCCCATAGTTGTTTCACCATTTACCGCAGATTCAAGCAATAATTCAGAGTCAAACCAAAACTGTCCCTTCCCCTACATTTTGTGCAAATTATGCTGCAGTCCTAAATTAAGTGTCCAGTTTCTCCATGATTTCTGCATTTTCTTTCACTATAAATTCATATCAAGTGATTATCAGCACCAGAGGAAAACACATTTTACATTATTTGCAATATATTTATCATTACTTGATTTTAATTAAAAAAAAAATAACAGAAAATTTTGCATTCTGACATCAACTCCATCCAACTTTAACTTAAATCTCTTAGTACTCATTCCATAAATACCTCTGATCATTCATTTTAATAATGTCAAAAAAAAAAATCTGGTATTTCATTTCAAAGTACTCTCTTATCTCTTGCTCAGTCATGTATGTATTGCATCACAGTTTTTTCCCCCAGAGCAAAGCATTACTCCCAGCAATTATGTAACCTTTATATGGCTCATAGAAGGAGTTAATGTCAAACCAAGTCAGAAACATTTCTGCCAGTGCAAAAGTCTCAGATATTATTACACATAAGATATCTGACCATAAATGAATCAGAGCCCTTACGTATCTGTCATAAAATCCAGGTTTGAACATGAAAGAATCTCAAATAATATACTCGTTAATGGAATCTCCATTTCTAATGTGGATTATGCAGTGGTGGAGCGGTTGGATTCTTGGCTGGGGTGCCTTCTGTGTGGAGTTTGCATGTCCTCCCTGCATTCGTGTGACTTTCCTGAGTCTCTATTAGATGAACGAATGCTTAAAATGTCGAATATGACATGCTTGACAGCTTTTAATTGAACGCCCATCTAAGCAAAACAGCAGAATGTCGAAACAAGGAGTTTTCGAAAATTTATAGTTGGCCAGCCGTCAGGAAGCCAATGGCTGATGTCAGAACATTCACCCTGTCTAGCCATTCTTACAGTCCTCCACTGTGGTGTGGTCTTGACATTCACTCTGTGCAATGTTATGACAGTCCTCAACTGTGGTGTAATCTCGGAGTTGTTATATTTAAGTAAGGGGGTATGGGGGTGATGGGGAGGCGAAGCCCCCACTTTATTTTGTTTGTCAACTTGTTTTTGTTTTTTTGTTTTTCTGGGGGGAGGTTGTAATGCTGTACAGTACATTTTAGCCATCAGCTGTTGGCTTCCTGATGGTTGGCGAACTATAAATTTTCGAAACTCCTTGTTTCGACATTCTGGGGTTTCGCTTAAAAGCTGTCAACATTTTAAGAGTTCATTCATCAAATATAGACCCAGGTTTCCTCCCACCTTAAAAAGACATGCATCTGGAGCATTTCTCCCCGGGCCTCCACTGAAAATTGGCTTTGTTCCAAGTCGGATTTTCCCGGTTAACAAATGTTAAATAAATAAATATCTGAATTCTCATTACAGGTCATCTTCTTTCTCAGCTGCATTATACTATTTCTTTTGTCAGCAGCAACAACTCTCTCTCTCTCTATATATATATATATATAATATATATATAATTTTCAGAAACTCAAAATTCATATGGATGAGACAACAACATAAAAAAAAATCTACTTTTTTTTTACGTTTATGCAAGCCCCCCCACACCCCCAGACCCTTCTGCAAATTTTATATACAAACTCTGAGTTCGCACAAGAGTGAACAAAAGGGTAAATTTCCTGATCTTCAGTGTACCGTGATCTCCATTCAAAAGCTTTGAGTTTTCAAAAACTCAATCATATGGTCTCGACCATATGTATCTATGTCATAAGATCAAAAGTTCAAAAGACTAAAAACCAAAATATTGAAAATTCAAAATATTGAAAACATTTAATACAATGGGACGAGCCCTCCTTTACCCCTTGTGGGGGGGCTGAGCCCCCTAACCTCTTGCTAATTATATACCATATATCATATATCCAGGATCACACAACAGTGGAGAAAGGGCAAATTTCCATTTTCAATATTCAGAGTTTTTGATATTTTGTTTTTCAGTTCTTTAAATTTTCAGTCTTATGACATAATGATATAGACCTATACACACACATACACACACACACACACACATATATATATATATATATATATATATATATATATATATATATATAAATATACATATATATGTGTGTGTGTGTGTGTGTGTTTATAGATATATATATATATATATATATATATATATATATATATATATATATATATATATACTTTTTTCTTTCTGTAACACACCTCCTTTCGTGATTCTTATAGCGACTTCATGGATTTTATCTTCTTCGTGTGCATCTGAAAATACCACCTACGATAGAGCAGCACTCAGAGCATCTGGTTTCTGTCCAGCATCAGCCATTGTAACAGGAAAGCATTTCTCTACTTCTTCTGACTAACACAAAGTCATTTTATCACTTTACTATTTTTATCCAGCATTTTCTGTTAAACAACAGTCTGAAGACCACCCACCTGAAGAACAATACTTTCAGATTGTGGAAACTCCACAGTGAGAGAATTTATAAAACCCACAAGTAAAGCAACATTTGCACAATCTCCATTTTCAGAATTTTCTGTCTCCTTACTGTTTGTACCCTCCAGCAGTTATCTCTCTTCTCCATCTTTCTTCTGTTCCTGCTGCAGCCCTTCAGCCTGAACTGCATGAAAAGTGCAGGGGTTCTTTGTTTAAGCAATCAAGGCAACATCATAGAAAACACAATCACCTGCTTAAAATGAAAAATCTTTTTCAATACCCCTTCTCCCTCCTTTTTATATTTGTAAAAAACATATATCCAACACAATCTTTATAATACCTTATTTTCCTTAGCCTTCACATGACTTCATTCGAAATTCACTTTTTTGCCTCTCATAAGCAGTTGGTTTGGAGGATGAATTGCTAACTATACTTAAGGTACAAGGATTGACTCTCTCAAGTGTCATCAGACAGGGCATTGCACACACACACACACACACACACACACACACACACACACACACACACACACACACACACACACACACACACACACACACACACACAAAACACCTGATCATTTACTTACATATTTCTACCTGTGTGCTGAGCTGGTCACCCATTCACAAAGACAAAAGTATTCTGACAAGTTGTTGTAACTGATGGTCTTTAAGAAAAGGAACAAATGCTAAGCATAATGGGAGTGTTTAAAACAAAAGAAACTGATCAAGTGTGTATTTAGACCAACAAGCAGCTGCCACTTGTATGAAATCTACCATGCTTCTGATTTGAGTTCTAAGAAGTCTTCTCATTGGCTCAAAATCAGGGCCAATGAGAGAGGTGATGATGTTGTATAAAGAGCAGCGTAATTATTTTTTTTGATGTTTTACATGTGGGTCAGACCCCTCCAGCCATCACAGGGCCCTGGCAGCTGCCTAGGTTTTCTTATCCTGGCTCTGGCCCTGCTGTGCCCTGCAGAATAATAACTGTAGCCTATCACTATCATTTAATATCAAGCAATGTCATTCATCAGGAATCAAGAAAGTGTTCCATGGTCTATACCAACTGAACATTCCCAAGCTATAGAGAAGTCCTGAAACACACCAAACTTGGCAAAAGTCCTAAACATTATGTCCCTCTCTGATAGCTATTTTCAGTGGTAAAAACACTGATCTTAACTTTTTTCTTTCCATCAGCAGGTTGTTCTTTACACAATTTTAATTGAATTGTAGAGATTACCATAAAACTGGTACCAAAATATTATTTTCCTAATTATGAATAGTTTCACACATGCCTATCTATAGCAAATGCAAAATTTTGAAAGATAGGTTTGCAAAATGCTTGGATATCTGTCAGACTATACATTTCAAGAGCAAAATGATAAATGCCCAGCTATCATTTCCGTAACTTATTTATTTGTTTTCTTTTGTATCAGTCTTCATCAAAATATAATCAAAAAACTCAATCTTAAATGAGATACTGTATTTGGACAATTTCTTAATAAATGATTACTTTAAGTTATAAGACTGTTCACATAAAGAACAGGAGTCATAAGTCTAATGTTAAAAACGGGGAAAAAAACTAAACAGCAATGCAGTACCATAGCACAGAGCATCAAGACCTGAGCTGCTGGTGAGCTACATCCTGTAGTGTAACTGATGTCTTCAGTTTCTAATTGCCTTTGTGCAACTTTAGTGAGTGTTGCCCAATGTACTAGTGTCACCAGTTAAAAGAGAAATTTGTGGTAGGTTGGTGGGTGTCCTTACTAGCTTATCAATTACATAAATCATCATCGTCAATCATCGTCAATCCCCTTTTTTTTATGTTCTGCATGGGGGTCAGGGGTTTGTGTCACCATTTTACTCTATTCAGTACCACTCTCCTGCCTTCTTTGACACTCCTGCCCGAGTTCTCTCATTCTATCCACCCACCTCTTTGTTGGATGCCCTCACTTCCTCTTGATTTCTTCCTGTATGTCTCAAATCTTCATCAGATTGTCTTCTGCTTTTCTGCACGTGCCCAAACCACCATAACCTGTTCTCTTTGATCTTTTCTGCAATTGCAGCTACTTTGGCTTCTGCTGTTTTGTTCTCCTTTCTTCATCTGGCCCACAGTGTGTAATCTGTGCCTAGTACCCTCCTATGAATCTATGAACATGTCATCTCCATCACCTCTAGCTTCTTCAACTGCTTTGCTTTTAGTGGCCAGGTTTCTGTACAGTACAGTAGAATTGGTCACAGCACTGTTTTGTACTCAGCTTCTTTGGCATTCTTCTGTGACATACTACACATGAGGCTCTGTGCCAGTTGGCTGCAGTCCCACTGATTCTAGCTTTGTCCTCCTCATTCAGACTTCCCTTCTCTTCAACTACCCCTCCCAGATACTTGAAGCTGTTAACCTGTTCCGCTATCTTCCCTTCTTTATCAATTCAAAGCTTATTCTGATTTCTCTCACTTGCTGCCATTAAAACTGTCTCATCTTTACTCAGTTTCATTCCATGTGCCATCAGTTTTGCATTCCATTTGGTTATCCTTTGCTGACGTTCTTGTTCAGTCAGCTTGTAATACCACATTGTCTGCATATAGCAACTTTCTTGATCTGTCCCCTATAATCTGCTTGCTAATGTAGTCTAGCATCAGTATATACAGCAGGGGGCTCAGAGCTGAACCCTGGTGTACACCCACTCCCACTGGTAACCCCTTTGTGAGACTGAAGACTGTTCATACTTGAGTCATTGGGTCCTTGTGTATAACTTGCACAAATTCTACCAGTGTTTCTGGGTCTTCAAATCACAGCAGGACTACCCAAAGAAGCTTTCTTAAGAGATATATATATAACAAAAATGTCAGTATGCACTGAATTACCTGTCTTACACAGCTTTCACTTTCTTTAGGGGTCTTCTACTTGGCACTGGTTTACTTTCCAACAGACTACCACAAGGATTTGCTCTTGGACCTCAACTTGTCTATCTTCTTAATATTGATCTGGTAACAGATCTTATTCACATAGATGTTTTTCTTTACATTAATGAAATTATACTTAATTCTAACTAACCTAGCCTGTAACTTGAAATCTGTTATAAGAAGACTTCAAAATTCTATGGAATGTATCGATTAACTCTCTGTCAGAATAATAATAATAATAATAATAATAATGATGATGATAATAATAATAATAATAATGATGATGATGATGATGATAATAATAATAATAATAATAATGATGATGATAATAATAATAATAATAACAATAATAATAATAATAACAATAATAATAATGATGATGATGATGATGATGATGATGATGATAATAATAATGATGATGATGATAATAATAATAACAATAATAATAATAATGATGATGATGATGATAATAATAATAATAATAATGATGATGATGATGATAATAATAATAATAATAATAATGATGATGATAATAATAATAATAATGATGATGATGATGATGATAATAATAATAATGTTTGACATAGCAAGATGGCTTCATAGTCCTGCACTATTCATGACAAAAGATCTATGTGACTTTTGTTCTTCTACTGATAGATGAACAGACATACATTGGTATTATTTTGGTCAACTTTATCCTTTCATCTTCATACAGTAACTCAATCTGTAAAAACAAATCAACTCAAGACAGTTTATGAAATTTCCAGTATCAACTCCTGAAGCAATAAAAGTAATAATTCTTAATTCATTACTTAGAATATATCTTGTCAATAACAGCCAATAATTTAGTTCATAACTTATCTACTCTTTAGCAGACAAAAAAATACTAACATTAATTCATTGGGCCCATAATTATGAACATCGCTGTCTGTCAATACCAAAAGTTAACTGGTAACCTATCACTATCGTATTGACTTTCTTCTTTGCTTCTTTACCAAAAAGGTATTTCACAAATCCTGCTGTCCTCGTCTTAGATCTTCTTTCTGTAGTCAGTCCCCTAATTATTCACACAGAAGTCTAGATGGTATGCAGCTCAGTAGACCCCACTACCATCTTTTAGTAGGTGAAAGCACACCACAGCAACCTGGAAGTCACAACCTGTAGAATTATGGAAAATAAACAACTTTACACATTTCAGAAAGTAACTTTACTTAACTACACAATCAAGACACACATCCTGTGGGGCTGAAAGAATGACACTAATATTCCCCAATGGTTTTATTTTACAAAATAGTTAAGCGCTTTTGTTCCAAAATTATGTTTGGAACTTCATCATAACTGACAATATGCAAGAAAATTCTTGTTTAAAACGTTTTATACAAAGCTGCATGCTCAAGACTGTCCAATGATATGAACATATCAATTAAACCATTAAAAAACACTTATAATTGTTAAGCATGATAGTGCCTCAAGTTTAAAATAGAACTTATTTATACACAGTCATTCGAACATGAGTAGCATGTTGCATTAAATCTGAGCTGCCATTTGAATTCACATTTGTTTAAATGTTCAGCTATGCTAGTAGTGTCATTCTCTCAGCACTGCAGCATTTGTTTTGTTACAGTTTGTGATTCTTCCTGTCCGAGTTTCAGCTGGTAATCATGACACACGTTTCATTAACAAGTGCTAACAGTAGCATTCTCCCTTTCCATGGATATAGTCTCCTCTTCCTCAACATTTATTGATGAGTATTAGCATCATTTAGACTTTATACTTAGACTAATGACTGCTTCCTTGCTTTATCAGTGTGCCTTGCTCTCTTCTGCAGGCATGTTGCATTCATGCAATATGCTTTCATTAATGCTCAGTTTGTCACATTTGTATTATACTTTTTAATTGCATTCTACAACTGATTGTACCTTTTTCAGTATAAGAAAATCTGTGTAATCGTTACTGCCTTTTAATCACATTCTTTCTTTTTCAATTGCATTTTATTTTAGGGCTAGTTAATGAATGAAAAAGGTCCATTGGCCAGCTTATCCATCTGGTTAACAAACTGAAATAGATCAATAAAACAGATAAATGGATGCACTGACTGCAGTCTCAGCATGATCCTCAACACCTGTTAATGCAGTGGGGAGAGGGCATAGGCTCATATGTACTCACTATGTTATTGATTTGTGGGGATCTCTAGTAGCCTAGTCATCCGTTCTTATCAAGTGTTTTAGACCTTATATTTTAAGTACGAATAATCTACAGATAATTAGAACATTTACATGTTGAACAAAGGTGCTAAACCAGGAATGAATTTGCATTTTTCCATCCGTTTGTCATGATTACATTTCAATAGTGTAAGAGAAGCACTTTCCTTTATGTGGAGAGGAAGACAATTCCAAAGAAGTGGTATTCTCTATTTGAACTGCAAAACAGATTGAGATCTCTTGAATAAGTGTTTATGCCAGCATTGAAATTGTGAATTTATAGTATGTCTAACAGCAGTTTAGGCTTTGTACATGAGACAGAAATCACCTCTCAGTAGCCTTTATGACACTGAGGAGAAGGACAAGGCTTTGGGACTGCCCACATAGTTTTTAAGTTTTAAGTCCTTAATTTTCTTAGTAAGAAATTATTGTGGGCATTCATGTTGTGTCAAATGTTTAAAAAGGAACATACTGAAGAGGAAAATATATTCAATCATCAGCCCAGGGAGTGTGGAATGCAGTGAAATGATCACATCCCTGACCTAGATGCCATAACCTTTGTAACGACTTTCTAACAATAGCGAATACACAATGATTCATTGTCTGCATACGTTCCCAGGTACAGACCCACCAGATCAATTTTTAGAGGTGTGTCATCAGTCTGATAGTTACAAAATACTTCTTTCTTGTCGAAGGATACTATAATGCATTTTTGGCATTTAGCTTTAGTCAGAGGTTTTGACATGAGCTATTGGCTTTGGAAAGGCCCTCTTCGAGGACCTTATTGTCTTCTGGGGAGTTTATGATGACACTGATTATACAGTCATCTGCAAACTTGATCAGCCATAAACCATCCATAATCCCATTACAGTAGCTTAGAGAGCTTTGAGAAGTAAATACCAAAGAGGAGTGGCCTGGTGGGCCAAATCCTGGGTAGACTGCTAATGACAGGCCTTTTGTGGGAGGTATAGTTGCCTATCCTAATTTTCTGGGTTTTGTTTGTGAGCCAATTTGATATCCAATAGGTTATGTAGGAAATAACATTTAGCAGGGATAGTTTATCTACAAAACCTGAGTGTAGTAGAATGGTGCTGGATACCTTTGTGAAGTTCAAATATGTGGTGTGTACTGATTTGCTCTGATCCATTGCTTCAGTTATCTTCTAAAAGAAGTCAACCATGTTAAATAGGCAGGATCTGCCATTGACAAATCAGAACTGGCGTAGTTTAAAAGTTTGTATGTTACCAATGCCCTTATTTATTAATTCCATAATGATCCTTTCCACAGTCATACAGACGAGGCTGGTCAGACTTATGGGGAGGGTTTGGCATAATGGTTAAAGGCTTTACCTCAAAGACATGAAGTACAGAATATGATTCTGATCTAGGGTTTTTGGCTTGGCTACCAGTGGCCCTTCAGGGTAGCCTAGTACTCTCCTATGAATCTATGAACCTATAATCTCCTGGGTCTATTAATGCCCCACCTTTGTACAAGGCAATGACTGTCAATTCATCTATCACAAAGTCTGGAGGCTGACACTGGAAAGGTCCTGTTTCAGTCTGGCCACTAAGCAACCTGGTATATTATTTAGTGACATAGAAGCAGGGTTCTTGGCCTTGGAGAGTGCCTTTCAGACTTGTTCATGGGAGATTTGAGGAGGAGATGCATATGTCAGTATGAGATCTGGGAATGTAGGAGGTGACAGGAGGTGAGGCTCGAGTTAAATTTATCCACTAGTAGATTGGCTATGTCCTCTGAGTCTGAGTATGTAATATCATTTACTAATAGTTCTGTAAGGTGCTGGGAATTATTTTGAAGGTTAATGAAGGCTTTGTGATCATCCTCTGATTGGGTGGCTATTTTACCTCATATCTGTCTATGGTTGATTTGATCAAAGTCCAAAGTTACCTGTTAAGTTTAGCATGTGCTTTTTTGCATCTTGAGAGTCACATTTATTTTTTTTACATAAAATATTTTTTTTCTTTTATTATAGCACCTGTTTATATTTGGGTTCTACCATAGGGACTTATTGTTGAATTTGACATTGTATTTACTTTGGAGGGGGCAGCTACATTTATGAAACTATTCACGTGTATAGAATTTGGTGGTAAAGGATTCCACATAAGCAGTGTGGTCATTGAACTGGAAGGGGATGTTGAATTTAACCAGGTCATCACTCGGGTTCTGTAGATTAGCCTTGGCATATTCTCTGAATACCAAGGTATGGGGGAATAATTCCAGCTTCAGTCTTAAGGGAAATGTGATCTGATTTGACAAGGGAGGGAGTTGCAATTGGTAGGGAGCAGAGCTGTCCCATATTGGGACCTGAAGGTCATGACATATCTGGGGATGATTGAAAAATATTTTAAACAGTTTCATATATCTGTTTCTACATTGCTTGATACTATCAGTCATCTTACATAGCTATATATGTGCTCTTTTTTCCATTTGGTTCATAAAAAACATATTCCTCCTATTTCCATCTAAGAGTTAAACTCAGTATATAACTAAATCATGTCATCAGTGTGTTTTAATTAAGTAAAAAAATATTTTTTTCTCAAAAAATGTTATTCTGCCATTTTAAATATTATAGCAACATACACATGATTTGCTTGTTCTATCAGGCCTGTATATAGTTTAAATTCTGCCATGGGTCAGGGTGTCACTTCAATAGTGATATATATTGAAATTCTGCCATGGGTCAGGGTGTCACTTCAATAGTGGCTATCATCTTGATCCAATGTTCAATGACAGTTTGAGATGAGCAGACTGCAACATTTACAAAATAATCAGCTGAAAACAAAAGCATAAGTTTCTGTCTCTTCAATGTAAAAAAAGGTAGATAAAATAAAAGCTATCACATTATGAAATATAATGTTGTGGTGATTCCAGGCTTAAAAGAATATTTATTTATTTTCTAAATTTGATATGTTTGATATTTTAATATGCTGTGATATAATAAGTGATGCAAAATGTTTTTTTCAATAAAATCTAAAATGCAGCTGTTACTTTACATTTATGAGCAAAACTCTAATCTAAGGGTGTTTTTAAGAAATATATACATATGCACACACAAATCATAGTTCTCAACCTTCCAACTCCAAAATGAGGAACACTAGCCTTCATAATGTGGAACAAAGGGACAAAATGTGGAACACATACTAATGGCTTACTAACAACTTTAACTAGGAATGCCATAGGATGGTTAAAATATGCTGGTTTTACATATAAAAAAATCCTTTAATGAATTAATATGATTAATTTTTATTTACTATGGATAAAGACATGCAGGTAGGTGCGTGCATGAATGGGTGTCCCTTCTCTGAAGGTTGGGCGTCGGGCTGGCAAATGGGCACTGTAAAAATCCACTGCCAATCGTTAGCAGACGGGAGTTCCGCTGTGGTGACCCCTAACCGGGAAAAGCCAAAAGACATCATCAGTTAAAAACTTCCTAAAACTGAATGTGTGGCAGACCCTTTCAATGTGGAACTTCGAGGAACATGAACTTTTTAACACTCCAAATGAGGTCCGTTCCTCGTAATGAGCTACACTTGAGAGGTATGATACAAATCATAATGGTAGAATCCAAATCCCAGTACAAATTTTTAAGCACATCACTATCATCTTTAAATGGATAATTTCAGATGTGCATTCCTAATAGAACATAATCTAAATATTTATGTCACCCTTTAGAAAATGGTGTTAGCAGAGATTTATAGGCCTCTCCTGCAATAACAGTTTTGTATAATGATCCTAAATATTAAGCTAAAAATAATTATGGAATGGATGCACGTCATTTTTAAATACTTAAAATCACCAAATAACTCCTTTTATCAGGTTGTTAACTCCCCATTTCTCCACTTCCCAGTATTAGGACCTCTTATGGCTTCATACATCTAGCCCAGATTCTGATTACATAACTAGTCTCCATATTGCATCTTCTTGGCAAGTCTCAGTGTTGTTTTTTATTCAGTAAGAACACCATTCCTTATAAACCCTCTCTTAGCATACAGACAAACATGCCTGGCCTGTTGCTGTAAGACAACATAGGGATGAAACCACAGACTTGTGCTCTCATATTAATCGCTTCAATACACTTAATTTTATAAAAGAATCTCTATGAATCTGTTCTTATTAAGTTATTGCATGTATCCTAATTCTAATTATTTTTGTCATCTCCCAGTTATAGTCTAATCCAATTATCCACTATATTTTCCAGGCTGTGCTCCTCTCCAGTTTTACATCTTCTAAGGAAAACTGCCCAGATGCAATATTCACATACAAAGCTATCTGTCAAAACTCACACATGTGAAGCTCCATAATTTTCCATGACTTCACCCACCAGTCCATAATATGCCTCTACGTCTATCTAAATCTTCACCTAATCCAACCATCAGAATAAATGTATGCAAGGTAAGGCATACATCATAAAATTTCCCATTCATTTATTAATAGGAAGGCCAATAACATCCAATTATAACTTTAATCTTTGTTGCTGATAATGGAGTCTTCCTTCTTACTCTTTGTACATGAAAGAAACATCAGATGACTGATATATATACAGACAACACCAACCTTTCCCATCCATTTATCACTTATCACCATTCAATTATATAATATCTTCATCCAGTACTCCGTAATATCATACGGAACTAAAAATTAATTTTACTACTCAAAGGTCTAGAGTGAGCTGTATCAAATGATTACATTCGGTCATCTCTAAAACAGTTACACCAACTTTAATATTTACATAAATTTTACTGTAGCATAATCTTGACCCCCTAAACTATATACTTCCCAAAGCTATTACATCATTAGAATACCCATAATATAGCTATGATTTTGTTTTGATACATGATTTTTGACAGTATCCCATATTAATGGATAAAAGAGTGCTTACAAATGCACAAGATACACTGTACACTGATCGATTACATTGTAGCGGCCATGAAATAGTGGCAATCCACTTTGGAGTTAAGCCATGATAAAGGGCAACTTATTGTTCCAGGGATAAAAATTCAAAGGCGGATATTCCAGGGTGACTGTCGGTCACCGATACTCTTTTGTCTTGCCATTAACCTATTAATTTGTCTACTTAACAGATTACATCATGGCTACAATTTGGCTCCCAGAAAAAAAAAAGTGTAATGACTTCTCATCTTCTTTTTGTAGATGATTTAAAACTATATAGATTATCAAATGAGGAACTGAAAGCACAACTGCAAGTGGTCAAAACATTTTCAGATGATGTAAGAATGTCATTTGGTCTTGGTAAATGTACAAAAGCAGTTTTTAAAGCAGGAAAGATGCAACACCAAGCAAACATCAGTTTGGGACAAGAAGGTGATATCAAAGAACTTGAGCAAGAGGGAATGTATAAATATTTCAGAACTGATGAAGAACTGACCATAAAACACAAACAAATGAGAATAATACTCAGTAAGGAATATTTTAGAAGACTAAAATTAATACTGAAAACAGTGTTCACATCTAGGAACTAAGTCCAAGCTATAAACAAATTTGTTCTTTGTGTCCTAACTTACAGTTTTTTAGTGACTGACTGGCCCCAAAAGGTGGTGGATAGGTTAGACAGGAAAAAAAGAAGGGTGTTTCATGCTCATCAGATGATTTATAAAAATCAGTGCATACCAAGATTATAGGTTTCCTATTATATACTCGAAGAGGCATTTCATTGAACGCCTCTTCATCGAATATTAAATAATGAAAACACAAAACAGTGAACGGTCATAAAAGTGACTTCTTTCCCTGGGAAAGAAATCGCTTGGCCAACTCTGTTACTTTGCCATTTTCCCCACTGTAGTGTGATCTTGGAGTTGGTATATTTATTTAGGGGGGTGTGGAGATGATGTGGTTTTTTTGTTTAGGATAAGTGATTTCTTTCTCAGGGAAAGAAATCACTGATATGCACGTTTGCTGTTTTATGTTTTCGTGGTTTACGGATCGATGAAGAGGCATTCAATGAAACACCTCTTTGAGTATGTAATAAAGACCCGATTATATATTCCCCATTCTGAAGGAGGTATGGGCCTCCTCTAAATCGATTACATGTATAGATCTGCAATTATGGGACTGCATACACATCTGCTGACTTCACAAGACCCAAACATAGTGAACGTTTTGAAACATGAGGAGATTAAGTCTAAGATGACTTCCCTGCTTAGTTTAGCAGAAGCGTATCAGAGTCAAGAGGGAAAGGAAATCAAACCAGAAGTACATAAAAATCAGGCAGCAACTGAATGTGCCAAAAAAAAAAAAAAAGAAAGAATACAAGGTGAAGGATCAGATGAGAAGGCAAAAAATGTGGAAAATGCATCAATATAGTTGCAAGTATAGAAAACTGTTGGGACAACCTCATGGTTAAGGACAGGTTAATTTTAACCAAAAGATGAAAGGTTGCCCAAGATAATGAACTAAGTGCAAGTTGTTTTACAAAGTCTATTGAAAACATGGGAGAAACAGACAAATGTAGGCTTTGTAAAACAGAATTGCAGTCTCATATCTTGTTGCTGGTTATAATATACTAATGGCAGAAGGACTGTATACTGAAAGGCATAATAATGTGGCAAGAAATGTTGTACTGGGGATTGTGCAAACATTATAAAACTGAAGCAGCTTAAAAACATTGGAAACATAAGCCACAAAGCATCATAGAAAATGATGAAGTTTATATCACATGGGATCACCCATTACCAACAGTTCAAAAAAACAGATGCAAAAAAAAAAAAAAAAACAGATATAGCAGTCCATGAAAAAACGAAGTAGCATGAATTGCTACAAACAGTGATTACAGTATCTTACATACAGAGAGAGACACAAATTCATAAAATGCCAGGATTTGCAGGGAGAAATGAGAGCAATGTGGAAAATGTTTACCCAGACAGTTAGAATAGTAATAGTACGAGCAATGGGTCTTATAAAAAAATATATATATTACATGTGACTATGTATGAATTGCAGTAGGAGTCATTACTGGGCACATTGCAGCTGCTGCAAATAGCACTTCTGGCTAACATCAAAGATTTTAACAATACTAATTTCATGAACTTTAATCATACTTTGACTTAGAAATGGGGTCCATTCCTGTCATAGTGTCAGAAACCCAAAAGGCCTGTAGAAATTAAAAAAGAGAGTAGCCATGATATAAATTTCTTGTAAAATGAACCCATAACCTATGACTCAAATTAGACACATAATAAAGTAATACTATATGTGTGCAAAATACCAGAATAATTTTAACAGTAGTGAAATTTCATTAATTCATAACGTGTTTCAAGAATGGACTCTACACACACTCATCATCAAGGCTATATACAATAAGATAAATTTGGTGTTATGATTTCTATAAGATACTTGCAGCAGTTTAGACATACATTTTTTTGTATTTGTTAATAACAAAATAGTCAACAATTCCCAATATAATTCTCAAGTTAAATCAGTATCAAATATGACTCTATGAAGGAATGATGTAACCCAATTTTAGAAGTTTTATTATATTAAATATTTCCTTAACTAGTTTTCACATCTAACATTTTCAACTGCTAAAGCAAAACTTATTTTGTGTATAGAATGTCAAATGAATGCAACTCTGTTCAAACATAACTTAAACCAGCTATAGATTATTATGGTTTTCATTAACTAAAATTTCAAATTACAGCAACAAAGACATGACCTTCCACAGTTTAAGGTATGCATTGTCAAGCTGTTAAAGACCCCATGTCGTGACTAGTAAGGTTGCTTCCAGTTCACTAGAATTAAGAACATAAGTATAATTATTCCAATTTATTCAAACAAAAAATCTCAGTCTATACTATTAAACTTAAAAGGATATATACTAGTTTTAAAATATTAAAATGCATCTGTACTTGCTATGTTGGTTGCTATTTGCTTAATATACATTAATTAAATAGAGCAATTCTGAGGCTTTTAATCAAATGCATTAATCACCACTATTCTCATTAGCAGAATATTAATGATCTTCAAACTATTAAATTCTCCAATAAGACTTTGCTTTACATATTCAATATGCCCAACATACTCAGCATGTTATCAAGAATCTCATCAGCTGTAGGTTTGATCAGCATCATGGTAATATGTTGTTTATGCAAAAATGTACTGTTCTCACGTTTAGCCCCTGAAAAGTATCTTACATCTTTGGCTGATTACATCACTGGTTTTCATGAGTCATGTTTTGAGTCTTCCTACCCAGTATGCACTTCTTTTACATTCAGTCATATCAATCTTTGACATCAGCATCTTGAGTCTTCCTACCCAGTATGCACTTCTTTTACATTCAGTCATATTAATCTCTGACATCAGCATCATAACCCTTTAGTTGAGCTAGCACCTCTTACTTGAGATTTGCATTTGTTTACATTATTCATGTCTCTTCTATCATTATATGTCTCATGGCACTCTCTGATTGTTATTGCAAATTGCCCAGAATAGCCTTGCTAATTAAAAAGAGACTTTAATTATACATAATGTATGGAGTCCCCTAAGGAGACAATGTTTATGTGATGTACAAGCAATCTAAAATTGTTTAATGTGTGGAGTTTGCATGTTCTCCCTGCGTTCGCGTGGGTTTCCTCCGGGTACTCCGGTTTCCTCCCACATTCTAAAGACATGCTTCTGGAGTGTTTCTCCCCGGGCCTCCGCTGAAAACAGGATCTGTGGAACCTAGTCGGACTTTCCCGGTCAACAAATGTTAAATAAAATAAAAAATAAATAAAAATAGGTGATTATAATAGTAATATTTCCATATTATTTCATGAAATGTCCCATACAGGAAGCAAAAATATCAAAAAGTGGTCAATAGTTTGGGGGCAGTCATTTGACAAAGAATCAATAACAAATGAGTTGTATGTGTTATCCCTTTATGTGAAACAAGTTTTTTTTATTTAAATTATATTATTATTTAGCCCTCCCCCATTGCCTGCTAACCTTCATTCCTCCTGTGAACTTCTTGGGGTCTATGTCAAGTCTTCGAACACTTAAAACTTCGAACGTTACATGGTCGAGACCAAACATTCGAAATTTCACGTGTTTGAAGATTGACTTTCAATGGCGCAGTACAGTGCAGATAGGGAGAATTTCCCTTTTCCGGACTGAAGTGCGGTCTTGGAGTTAGTATATTTAAGTAGGGGGGTGTGGGGGGTGCAGTTAGGCTTGCCCCCCTGCTCACACTGTTAAGGTCTGTTTTTCTTTTCTTTTTTTTTTATGTGCTATTCGAACATCCAAATGTCGAACATTTGGTCTCGACCATGTAACTTTCGACATTTTGGATGTTCAAATATTTAACATAGACCCACTTCTTGGCCCCTTCATTTCTCACACAGAGCAAGAGCCTAGATGCCCCGTTTGTTTTCTCATGTAGTGAGAATCAGCCATAGGAGGCCATCAGACAGGTAACCAACATGGGATTTTGTTTGTACCCTTTGACAGACTGTCAGTGCATTATTCAGTGCTGGGTTACATACATGTACACTGGTGTTCAGGTGGGGCACCAATAAATAATTATATTCAGTAATAGTAATACTGCCATCTATCAACAAATCTTCCAATGTTTCCCTAACATGCCTATATGCTCCAGTCAACTCATTGAGTGAGCTGGGTTCATACGATTTGGCGGACAAAATTTATTTAATTTTGGATATATAATCCATACAGTTCATTAGCACTAAACCACCTCCTTTATCTGGTTTCATAAATTGAACCAGTGTATTATTTAAGATTGAATCTATTAATTGCCTTTCACTCCTAGAAATATTAGAAATATTATAACTGCTCTCATTTCTCAAGTCAAGCTCATACATCTTAAAAAACAACTCTAATGTAGCATGGTTATTGGGGGTTAAAAGTACTGGATATGTGCAGTGGTTTTGTCGCCATGTTAACTTTCTGGAAAAGAATTGTAAAATTCAGTTTTCTAATAAACAAATTAAGATCAATCAGTAAGCCCAGCTCACTCAGTGAGTTGAATGAATGACATGTTATTCCTCTACACAAAGGAGGAAATTCCACTGAACTTTCAAATTACAGGCCTATAGCCATTCTATCTCCCTTGGCTAAAATAATTGAAAAATGTATCCATAAGCAACTTCTTGCCTATCTGAATCAAAAGTCTCTCCTAGCCCCCTCCCAGCATGGTCTTAGACCCTGCCATAGTCCAACCTCAGCCCTTTTCTCATACAATAAATCAAAACCATAATAATAACAAGCTCTCCTCTGCCCTCTTCCTAGACCTATTCAAGGCATTCAGTATGGCAAACCACCAGCTACTCTTAGACACACTAAAATCCCATAGATAACCTAGCAATTAACTGGTTTCATTCTTACCTAAGTGACAGACAACAAGCTGTACTATGGAAAGAGAATCTATCATCCCTTTTACCAGTCACCCTTGGAGTCCCACAAGGATCTATATTAGGTCCCCTCCTATTCTCCTTATTCATTAATGACCTGCATAAAGTCATCCCAAGTACAACTTGTATTCAGTATGCAGATGACTCCATCTTAATCTGCTCTACCACCTCCCCTTCAGATCTACAAGCTTTATCACAAATCACTTCCAACCAAGTAGAGAACTGGCTCACAGGTCGCAGACTACTACTTAACCCCAAACAAAACAAAACTATTGCTCTTCTCCCCCACTCGCAAGATCTCCTTACCACCTCTCACAATAACATCTAACAATGGCACCATAATTTCCCCAGAACCTAGTACTAAACTATTGGGAGTAATCATCGACAATAACCTTAAGTTCGATGCTCATATAGACAAAACTATTAAAACAGTTAACAAAAAAACTAGGCTCTTTATACAGGATTAAGCAATTGCTAACCCCATCGACTAGAACTGTTATTGCCCGTACACATCTGCTATCAACCCTTCTTTATGCCTCAACCATCTTTGCTAACCTATCCAAATCAAACCTCAATAAATTGAATAGCTGCTACAATAATATTGCCAGATTTGCCACAGGGTCAGCTTATAGAACCATTAACTGTGTTAACCTTCAGTCATTAGACTGGCTAGAATTACCCAACTAACTGCAATATAATCAACTAATAGTTGTTCATAAAATTCTCTACCAACCAGACAGTACACCTATACTGAAAAAATATTATCACCCCCTATAGTAACCTAAAGACCCTTTGCTCTTCCCACAAAGTGCTAGTACAGACTGTTAAAACCAACAATTCAGCTGGTGCATCACTAATCTCCAACTATGCCAGAAAAAAATGGAATCTTCTTCCTGCGAAACTGACCAATGACCCCTCCTTATCCCAATTCAAAAAATCTTTTAAGAAATACCTAAAAATGCATTGGCTTTGTCCCTGTACAAACCCTGACTAACCGCCACACAAACAGAATCTATAAATGTGAACCTCATTGCAAGATTATGTCTTTGATGCTCTAACTGCTTAGAATTTTCTAAATCTCTCTCCTACTGAAAGATTTAAAATTAAGATGATACCTTGTATGTTACCATCTTTTGTTACACTTTCCTTCTTAAAAAAAAAAATCACAATTTCTTTCTCAGATACTAACAACCTATTCTGTGTGTACGTGAGTTGAAATTGTACCTGTCTGCATATATTGTTAAAAAAAAATTTCAATTTTGTGATAATTCACTGTACTAATTTCACTGTAGTTATACTAGTAATGTACACTTGGAGCTTTTCATTTTCCTACTATTTAAAAAAAAAAAAAAAACACTAACTATTTCTTTCTCGGACACTAACTTTCAACTTATCCTGTGTGTATGTGAGTAGAAATTGTACCTGTCTGTATATATTGTTAAAACAATTTCATGTGTGTTAATTCACTGTAATAATTTCACTGTAATTACACTAGTAATGTACACTTGAAGCTTTTCTCCCCGGGCCTCTGCTGAAAATGGACCTGTATCTAGTTGGACTTTCCCGGTTAACAAATATAAAATAAAAAATAAAAATAAATAAAATGAACCAACAATTTGTAAGGATTCATGGGATTTTTTAATAAAATGAAATGATAGTGAATTCAGTGAGGAATACGTCTTTATTACAATAGAAGTGCACAATATCGGGGTGCAATGGTTCTGTGATTTTTTGATTGAGAAAAGTTTGATTTACTAGAGAATCTTTTAGAAATTGTTTTAAACAATAATTTCATTGTGTTTGAGAAGGAGTATTATCTACAAAAAGAAGGGGTGGCCATGGGGTCAAGTTGTGGTGGTGTTTATGCTAATTTTGTCATACTGCAGTGGGAGAAAACATATCTTATTAATTCAGTTTTTTATAAATGATGCCAGCTATGCCAATGTTTCTGGATTATTTTGTTGTACCTGTATTTTTATGTAATATTTATATCTACTGTTTGTATCTTTGTGGAGCTTTTCTCCCTAGGCCTCCGCTAAAAATGTTTTTTTTGCCCAGTCAGACACTCCTGACAAACAAATGTAAAATAAATAAATAAATACATAATTTTATACCATATTTTTAGATGATTTGTCTGTTTTATGGAGAGGCCCTAAAATGTTAATTGCAAATGTTATGGAGTACTTAAATAGAACTATGGAGTTTTTTAAATTTTCTTCTTGTGTGAATGAGCATGAAATTTCTTTTATAGACATCCGCCTAAGTAAAGATTTTGTAAAGGGCAGTTTTATAACAACAATTTTTCAAAAGAACATTTATTCAAACAGCTTTTTCCATTTTTCCAATGCTCTCCCACTACATCAGAAGAAAGCTGTGGTAAAAGGTCAATTTGTGAGGGCAGTTAGAATGGAATCTACATTTGATTTTTTTTTAGAGGAGTGTGAGATCTTAAAAACATGTTTCAGAAGTGAGGTTATCCACACAACTTCATATATGACATTATGTTGGAAGTTGTAAATAAAAGGTAGAGAAGTTATTTTAAATCCCTGTTTAGAGGAGAGATTGAATTTAAAAATGGTAAACAGAACAATTGATGCAAATGGTAGGGTGGATGCAGATATACTGCCTCCCACCTTAGAACATAGTATGCAGGCAAGTAACGAATTTACATGCTACAGATATACTGCCTCACCTTAGAACATAGTATGCAGGCAAGTAATGAATTTACATGCTACAGATATACTGCTTCCCACCTTAGAAGATAGTATGCAGGCAAGTAATGAATTTACATGCTACAGATATACTGCCTCCCACCTTAGAAGATAGTATGCAGGCAAGTAATGAATTTACATGCTACAGATATACTGCCTCCCACCATAGAACATAGTATGCAGGCAAGAAATGAATTTACATGCTACAGATATACTGCCTCCCACCTTAGAACATAGTATGCAGGCAAGTAATGAATTTACATGCTACAGATATACTGCCTCCCACCTTAGAACATAGTATGCAGGCAAGTAATGAATTTACATGCTACAGATATACTGCCTCCCACCTTAGAACATAGTATGCAGGCAAGTAATGAATTTACATGCTACAGATATACTGCCTCCCACCTTAGAACATAGTATGCAGGCAAGTAATGAATTTACATGCTACAGATATACTGCCTCCCACCTTAGAACATAGTATGCAGGCAAGTAATGAATTCATATGCTCATTCATATCTATTTTTGGTACAAACAGTAAACAAGTAAAATACATCCTGCAAAAAACTATCAGATATTGCAGCAAGACACACAAATAAGAGATGTAGTGTGTCATGGTCTGGTCATTGTATATCGGAGGGAATGAATATGAAGGACATACTAGAAAGGACACCACACTTTAAATCCACAGGATTTATGAAAAAAGTGTGGGTGTTGTAATTATTGTCCTTTCATTCTTGAAATTGAGGAGATTTTGACTAATGGTTTTAAATTCAAACCAAAAAAACAAATTTTATTCTACCTCTGAAAAACTAGTGTACTGCGCCCAGTGCAATGCCTGTGTATGCTTTGACATAGGTAAGACTGAGAGGAAGTTGAAAAACTGGATTTATATACATTTGAGAGCTGTAATATTAAAAGATGACACTAATGATTTAACAAAGCAATGCCTGGAGTATACAGATGTTTTTTGTACTGGATGTAGTGAAGATAGTAGAAAGGAGTGGACTATGGACTATCATTTGGAGAGAATAGAATTAGCCTGGCAGTTAAGCCTAAGGGCTAATTGTTGGCCAGGTTTGAATGGGTACTTTTCTATAACTAGTATTTTAAGACTAAAAGCACAAGAAAGGTAGTTTTAACATTTTAAACATTTAACTGTATTTACACATTTAGGTTCATAGGTTCATAGGTTTGTACTAGGCTATCAGCCCTAGGGTCTATACAAGCCTAGCCATAACAATTCCCTGGATATTTCTTCCCACAATATTTACTTCCCTGGACCCCTGTCTAGCAGGGCGATTGACATGATCCCCGGGGTGAATTTCCTATCTCCCATCCAATCGTCAAGGTTCTTTTTGAAGAGGGCCAAGGAGGTGCTCTGCTTGACATGTATGGGCAGTCTATTCCAGAGTATGGGGAGTCCCTGGGTCAGTAACCTATCCCTCCAGCATGTTTTGTTCATAGTAATGACAAGGCTTAAATCCCTGGAGCATGTGGCTCTGAGGGATTGAGATTTCTTTAAGTGGAGTATGAACAACAGCTCAGGGTTTGACATGTCCTTGTATGTTAAGCAGAGATCGCCTCTGAGTAGACAATATGCCACAGAGTATAGCTGGAGTTTTTTTAGACAGTCAGCATAGGGCATCTGCTTTAGGTCTGTGATTATTTTAGTGAGGTATTTCTGTGGCTTTTCCAGCTGTTGCAGATGTCTTGTGAGGTACATACTAAATGGGACTTTGTACTCTGTAATGGGTCTAATGAGGGATGAGTACAGTAGGACAATGACCTCCTTTTTTTCTGGATGAAAAGCCCTTAGTGATGAGGTGTGCCACATAGAAGGATTTCCTGACTCTTATGGTGATTTGATTATCGATGGTGAGACCACTGTCCACCTGTGTCCTCAAGTGTCTCATCACACTTTTGGTGTTTAGTGTACTGCCACCTATGTGATAATTCATGGGTACATGGTTTTTCCCAAAGGGGATAACTATACATTTCTTGGTGTTATGCTTGAGCCCATGGCTCTGACACCAAGCATCTGTTTCTGTAAGGCCCTTTTGTAGAATATCCACATCATTCGGAGATTCAATAATGGCTCCCAGTTGGCTTTGTTAGACAGAGTCCCTTAGTGTTGACCTGTACTTCAGAGAAGTAGATGCCAAACAAGAGTGGTCCCAGGACTGAACCCTGAGGTACTCCACATGTCACTTGTCTGGAGCTGGATTTGGAGTTGGCTACTTTTACAGTCTGGGTACTGTCAGTAAGCCAGTTGGCAACCCATCGAGTGATGTAGGGATTTATGCCCAGCATAGTAAGTTTATCTATGATTCCAGAGTCGGGGATGGTGTTGAAGGCCTTGGCAAGGTCCAGATAGGCTGTGTCGACCACCTTACCCTCATCCACAGCTCTGGAGACTGATTCGAAAAAGTCAATCAGGTTCAGGAAACAGGATCGGCCCTTCATGAAACCCAAACTGGGTGGGATCCAGTGTTTGAAGGTTGCCAGTGTCTTTGTTTATAAGTTCCATGATAATGTGTTCCATGCCCTTGCAGATCAGGCTCGTCAGACTGATGGGATGGTAGTTCCTGGGATCCAAGGGGGATCCCCCCTTGCGGAGTGGGATAACTGTAGCTGTGTGCCACTCAGTAGGCACGAAGCTTGAGGTGAGGCTATGATTAAACATGACACTTAGGTGAGGTGCCAGTTCATTTTGTAGTTCATGTAGTACACAGCCCAGGATGTCATCTGGTCCCATGGATGCTGTATTCTTAAGTTTGGAAAGTGCAGTTTCTACCTGTGTGGCCATGATTACTGGAATTTGGCAATCTTTTGGTATTGAGATGGGCCCTTTAGGGGGTGAGAGGGGGGTGAAGTTGGCACTAAATCGATCTGCCAGGATATTGGCAATATCCTTGGGATTAGTATATTTAATGCCATTCTTTTGTAGCTCAGAGCAGATCTGAGCATTGCCATTTAGATTCTTGACATAACTATAGAATGCCTTGTGGTTGTCCTTGGAACCTATGGCAATTTTATTTTCGTAACTAGCTTTGGAGGATTTTATGAGAGATCTCAGCTGCTTACTGAGGCTGGTAAGGGAGTTTTTTGTATCCTGGGATTTTCCTCTTTTCTGCAACAGTTTCTTCCTTCTGTTGTATAGTTTGTTTATGGTAGGGGACCACCAGATTGGCTTCCTTTTTTGGAGGAGAGAGGGTTTATTATTGTTTATTTATTATATTGTTACTTATCACAGTATTTATAATGTTTTTTAAAAGTTTTTGATATGAAATTTGTGTATAATTTATTTGATCTGTCATATTCAGAGCTGTTTATGTGGTATAGTAGTGAGCATAGTTGCTTTTCAAGCAACTGACCGGGGTTTGATTCTTGGTTAATGCACTATTTTTAACTCATGTTTTTTAAAAATCCCAGGAACATTGAACCTATGAATTATGCATTATTTTATTTCTATTGCACTATCGACTGGCTGAAACAAAGGAGGGGTGTGTCTTCTGTTATATATTTAAACTTTATTCATGTTAGTTTAGTTTGTCTGATGAAGTTTGATTGTCATGAGATGAAAGGACTTATAATATTTAATTTGAATGTTTTTCTAATAAAAGGTTGCTTGTCATCTGGATTTACTTCATTTACAATGTTTCTGTACATTTTTCATGGAATTTTAAACTTGCTGACCCACAACAGTCCTCACTTCAGTTTGCTGTTTTTGAAATTAGAAAATAATGACAGACATTTGAGTTTCAGACTTCATACCCTTCAGAAAATTCATACCAATGCAAAACCTGTTATTTTATCAACTTTTTAAGTTTATAACAGCAGTATTTAAAAACTGTCCTTATTTTTGGGCCTTTGTCCCACTTTTATTTATTGCATTTTCCAGATTTCCTGCTCTGAGAGGTTGAGAGGTATGTGGGGTACATGGACAAACAACCATTATCAACATCAATTTGATGGTTTCTGAATATAAACTGGGCTGGCACAGTAGCAAAGTAGCTAGTTTTGCTGCTCCACAGTGCTTGGCTCTCCAGTTTGTTTCTCATTTGGGGCGTCTTCTTTGCAAAGCCCATCTGTTCTCTATGTGTCTCTTTGGGATTTTGCTAGGTATTTCAGTTTCCTTCCACATTCAAAAAATGTGCTGCAAGTTATCTGGAATTCCTCAAAGTTGCTCATATATGAGTGTGTTTGCTGTCTGAGACTGAATGAGTGTGTGTGTGTGTGTGTGTGTGTGTGTGTGTGTGTGTGTGTGTGTGTGTGTGTGTGTGTGTGTGTGCATGCTCTGAGATGGGTTTCTACCTCTATTTAGGACTAGTTCTTCTTCCTTCCTCCCTCCCTCCCAGTGAGTGCCAGCAAAGAATTCAGCTTGACTGTGACAATGAACTGGATAATTCTGGGCCCTGACTAGATGAATAGATATACATTTTTTTCATAAACCCATTAGTTCTGGTTCTTTTCATGCATTAGTTGAAGATGTGCTGGTTCTGTATTTGCCAAATTATGTTATACCTAAAGCAGCATGTGCTATTTCAGTAATCTTATTTTGCATATCTCTACAGCCATAATTTATTTAATGGAATTGTAAAATGCTTAGGAAGAGGAACTTACGTGATAGCATAATGGTTAAGGTGTTTACCTTATTTTGCATATCTCTACAGCCATAATTTATTTAATGGAATTGTAAAATGCTTAAGAAGAAGAACGTATGTGATAGCATAATGGTTAAGGCGCTTACCTTAAAGACACATGGTGAAGGGTTTGATTCTCACATGGCATAATTGGCTAGGCTTCAAATGGCCCCAAAAGTGCATTTAGCCCACTATGAACCTAGATACAGCTCGTCTGAAATGCCAGACAAATATATTGGAATCTAGTTTTTTTCCTCAAAACCCTTAAGTTGCTCATCCACATTAGCAGTGTATACAGTTAATTCTTTGAAATGATGACAGAAGGAAAAAAAAGTGTTTATTCAGTTGCATTAAGAAGGGTGTGACTGACAAGGTAAAGCAGTTTTTCTAAGTTGTCACTTTAACTTAGTTGACTCCGTTCAAGCCAGTGAGCTTTATTTATTGTGAGTTTCACTTAAAGTACATAATCTCCTATGCTTGTTTTGGTTTTCTCCCTGGTTGCTGATTTTCCTCCTACCTAAAATAGACATAGTAGTTCGACTGGTAAATCTAAATCCACCTAGGTGTACAGGTGGTATGTGAACTATATGGAAGAAAGAAAGGCCTACTTCAGTTCTCTACTTACATAGTAACCTCCATGGCTGGTGCTAACTGTCCACACAGTCACTCTAGGAGTCAGATTTGACTTGCGATCATGGATGAAGGGAAATGTAAGGAAGGAGCCATCCTAGCAAAGTAATGTGTTCAGAGCAGGGTAGCTGATTCAAAGAAAATGAGCAAAAGTAAACCATATATTTCTGTAAGATATGAAACTGGGATTTTAGTTTGTCTCTAGGCACTCGTTCTGTTCATCAAGATTTTCAACACTTTTTGCAATATGCTGGCATTTGGTTAGAATGAGAATCTCTACAGACAGAAATCAATCATAACATGCTATTTTAATTTCTGACACTTTCAGACCTAAGGTGCTGAAATCATTTATTTGAACTTCTTTGTTAGTGTCAGACTGCTTTGCCTAAGTAATATGACATTCAGAAAAAAAAAATGAGATTCCATTCATGCTGATATATTTTGGTATACAAAAAAAAGCCCTGCAGCTATATTGGCCTGTTTTTGACATTTATTGACATATGGACTAAATTCCCAAGCTGCAGATCTGAGATGTTGCTCTTCTCACAGATTTTCCATTGTCTGAAACCTGTTTTACATTTCATGTCAAAGCGCATTAGTGTTTTCTTCATTATACCCTCAGTGTTGAACAGATTACACGATTCTGCATGCTGATCTCTGAATACCCTATTTCTGAAAACTGCTACTTCATATAATTTTTCTAACTGATTACATGCTTGTGCTTCATTGAACTCTTTACTATTTCATCCTTGCATTAGCATTTCTTTCTCAGCATAATGGAATCAAATCAACAGTATTTTATTTGATGTGAAAATGATCTCCCATAATGTGCAGTGTTGTTACATTCAATATTGTTTTTCTGTTTGAATATATATCTATATATGTACTGGATATATCTCTAAGATCAATTTTTTGTACTTACGCTTAATAGAGTAATTATGGAAAAAATGTATATCAACATACTGGGACACAAAAATCGTGGTATTTAAGTGCACTTAAAATTGAGTCTCAGGAACTTGTATATCACTGAAACACTGCAAGTAAAATGTAAAACCAACAGAAAAATCAAGTTCAACAGAGGGTTGGGTGCTCAGGTGTTCACTGTGTAAACAATAATAGAGTGTAAACCTGTTTCTGATGCTAATACAGAAGCACACACACACACACACACACACACAAACACACACACACACACACACACACACACACACACACACGCGCGCGCGCGTGCAAATACACTTGTGTGGGGATGTTTTGGCGCATACCCTCCCCTGACCTCTTGCTAAAGGCTAGAAGGCACTGGACCTTCACCTGTTATTATTCACTGCTCATTTACTCCTTTTAAGGGGTAAGATTGATCAGCCTGCAGCAGGCACCATCACACCACAAGAATAAGATTTTTTCCACTTCATCTACCTCTTATCCTACATACACTAGAAGGCACACTACAAGGAAACTCATGTAATGTTGTGTCACATAAGCACTGTTATGATACACATCCTTTTTATTTTATAATGATGGTAATCTGCATTGTATTTTAAGTGCCTTCATTATTTTAAACTTTGTGACCTGATCAGCTTCAGCTCTTCCCTTGATCTGAAGCTGGAGCACTAATATTCCTATAGTACTTTAGTATCACTTCAAAATTAGCTCTGCAAAGAATGCAGTAGGGTAGCTAACCTTGGTGCAAGATGTTTGGGGTCATGACTGACAACTTAGAAGAGTTGCCAATCAGGAGTGAGTGCAGTATTGCAATTAATTTAAACAACCATGTCCGATATTACAGGGGTTTACATGGATGTCTTTCAATGTTAGTAATTGCAACAAGAAGTTAGTAGAAACTCTGTAACCCTGTGCTGTTTGAAAGCATTATTTATTTATTTATTTATTTATTTGATGTCTTCAGATTGGAAAATGACTGTTTTTTGCCCTCCTAAACTTTGGGTTGAGATGGCTGCCAGCCTGGGAACTGTCCATGGTGCCATTTGACTTAACTATGGTTCTAGCAAAATTTTAAGGTGGGGACTGCCACACTTAATTTTATGTTTGCAACAATATCTCTAAAAATGTAGTTTATGTATGTGTAATATGATACAATTTTGCATTTTATTTGTAATTGTCTTTTTCTTGACCTAGAATGACAGTATCCCACAATAATGTTCTGAGTCTCTCAGGATACACTGTCAGATTTTTTTTTTTAAATAAAAATCAAGGTGACCACCATGGCTAAAACCATGTTTTTTTTTAATCCAATAAATAAATAAAGACATACAAAGGAGGCCTAAAAAGGCCTTAGTAGCTCAGAGTAAGTATCCCCATAAGTTGGCATACATAGCACTCTATGACTTTGGGGGATCACTCTATGGTGCAAACAGGCTGCCAGATGTAGCCGCTGCCATAAGCCTGCACCGAAGTTCATAGACTAAGGACAATGAAAGGTCAGCCCTTATTTTGATAAAGCACTTCAGTTTGTGAATAGATAGCAGCGATTGTACAGCGATAGCATTGTTGCCTCACAGCAAGAGGTTCTCCTGTTCGATTCTCGGCTGGAGTGCCTTCTGTGTGGAGTCTGCATGTCCTCCCTGCAGTCGAGTGGCCTCCAAAAGACATGCGTGAATGGGCGTGCCTTTGCTGAAGGTTGGGTGTCTGGCTAGCAACTTGGCACCATAAAAATAGACTGCCAATCATTAGCAGACCGGAGTACTGCTGTGGCGACCCCTAACCAGGAAAAGACAAACAACAACTTCAGTTTGTGAAAAGACCTTCTGTGCCACATAATACTGTTTATAATGGCACTTCTACCACTAGGTTCATAGGTTCATAGGTTCATACTAGGCTATCTGCCCTAGGGCATTTATAAGCCTAGCCAGAGTGTGTTTGGCTTTTGCCACCCATTTTAAAATTAATTTTGCTATGCCCTTTTTCGAGGTTAGTATACTGTGCCTCTGTCTAACAGTGACACAGAAGTGATACCCGGGGTAAACCTACAATCCCCCATCCACTCATCAAGATTCCTCTTGAAGAGAGTCAATGAGGGACTCTGCCTAACCTGGACTGGGATTTTATTCCAGAGTGAAGGGAGCCTCTGGGTTATGAATCTGTCCCTCCAGCATGTCCTATTTATTTCAGTGCTGAGGCTCAAGTCTCTCAAGCGCGTAGCTCGATGGGATTTGGGTTTTCTGAGGTGCAGCATGTCCATTAATTCCGGGTTGGACATGACTTTATACGTCAGGCAAAGATCACCTCTGAGCAGGCGGTATGCCACTGAGTAGAGCTGGAGTTTCTTTAACCGGGCAGCATATGGCATCTGTTTGAGCCCTTTGATCCTCTTGGTGAGGTACTTTTGGGGTCTTTCCAGTTGCTGCAGGTGTCTGGTAAGGTACATCCCAAAAGGGGCATTGTACTCAATTATGGGCTTGATGAGGGATGAGTAAAGAGGCACGATGACCTCCCCTGATCTAGATGTGAATCCCTTCATGATTAGGTGGGCTGTATAAAATTTTTCTAACCACTTTGGCCACGTGGTTGTCAAATGAGAGATTGCTATCAACTTGGGTCCCCAGGTCCCTAATTACTTCTTCTGTACTTAATGGATTACCACCTATGTGGTAATTTGTGGGCACTTTGTTTTTGCCAAAGGGGATGATTATACATTTTTTGGCATTTAGCTTGAGGCCATGGCTCTGGCACCAGTTGTCTGTTTCTATGAGGCCCTTTTGGAGGATGCTTGTGTTGGCTGGAGAGTCGATTATAGCGCCCAGTTTGCAGTCATCTGCGAACTTGGTCAGCCACAGTCCTTCTGTGTTTGCCTGTACCTCCGAGAAATATATACCGAACAGTAGAGGTCCCAGGACTGAGCCTTGTGGGATGCCACTTGTAACTGGCTTGGAGTCTGACATGGCTCCAGCAATTCCAACCATGTGGGTTCTGTCCTTGAGCCAGTTTGCAACCCATCTAGTGACATAGGGGTTTATATTTAAGCTGGTGAGCTTATCTATAATGCCCGAGTGGGGTATTGTATCGAAGGCTTTTGCGAGGTCCAGGTAGGCTGTGTGGACCACCTTCCCCTCATCAATGGCCTTGGTGACTGTTTCAAAGAAATCAACCAGGTTTAAGAGGCAGGATCTGCCCTTAACAACGCCGAACTGGGTAGGATCCAGTGTCTGTAGGTCCCCAATATCTTTTTTTATGAGGTCCATGATGATCCTTTCCATAGCTTTGCAGACCAAGCTAGTCAGGCTTATAGGGCGATAGTTTCCAGGATCCGCTGAGGCACCACCTTTGTGGAGAGGGACCACTGTTGCTGTACGCCTCTCTTTGGGTACATATCCTGTGGTAAGGCTGAGATTGAACAGTAGTTTTATGTTTGGGTTTAGCTCTTCTTGGAGTTCATGTAGGACACAGCCCGGGACACCATCTGGTCCCATTGATGCTGTGTTTTTTGCTTTGGAGAGGGCGGGTCCTACCTGAGCATCTGAGATGTCAGGGGGGCAGCACTCTGCTGGGATAGATATTTGCCCTTTTGGTGGGGGGTGGGGGTGGAGAAGTTTGCGCTGAACCTGTCAGCTAGGATGTTGGCAATGTCTGTGGGTTCGGTGTATTTTTTGTCATTTTGGACTAATTTTGAGCATATCTGGGAATTCCCACCCAGGTTCCTAACATAACTAAAGAAAGCCTTGTGATTATCCTTAGTGTCCTGTGCAATTTTTCTCTCGAAGCTGGCCTTAGATGATTTTATGAGTGCCCGTAGTTTTTTGCTAACACTGATCAGAGATGCCTTCCCTTTCTGGGATTTTGCTCTATCATGTAGTAGCTTCCTCCTTCTATTGTATAGTTTGTTTATGGCTAGGGTCCACCAGACAGGACGTCTGCCTTTGGAGTATTGGTTCTTGGTTTTATTTGGGATTGCATGATCCATGCATTCCTGAAGGTGTTCATAGAATGCGTTTATAAAGGATTCTGCGGTTTGGGCCGTATTTTCCACAGGCCCGGGGGCTTTGAAGGATTCCACCTCGGTTTTGAGGAGTGTGAAATTTGCTTTAGAGAAGTTTATCACTGTGGTTTTCTGGGCAGGGGGTGGGGTCGGGATGTGAATATCCAGTGAGATTAGTTTATGGTCTGATCTTACCAGTGGGGGATACACTTCTGGTCTGAAGCATAGAGTCCCCATGTTGGTGATGATCAGGTCCAGTATGTTTTCCCCTCTTGTGGGAGTGGTAACAAGTTGTTCCATAGCATTTGAGTTTATAAATTCTAGGAACCTTTGAGCTAGGGTGTTGGAGCTAGAGTAATGCTCCCAGTCTATGTTTGGGTAGTTGAAGTCGCCCAATATAATGGTGTTTGGAGAGACCTTCATATTTTCCAGTGTTCTCAGGAAGGCCAAGTGGGGTTCCTGGTTTTGGGAGGGTGGTCTGTAGCAGGCTATAAACTGGAAGGCAGTTTTACCCACTGTTAGTTGCACATGGATAGTCTCTGATGCTTCGTGCTGTGCCACCAACCTGGAGGTGTGGGTATCTTTGATGAATATTGATACTCCCCCTCCTTTTCTGGTTCAGTCCAAGTTTTGGGGCCAAAAAGCATGGTATGAGGTATAACTTGGTAGTGCTGGGGTGCTCTCGGGAGCCTTGAATCAGGTTTCTGTTACTGCACAGATATCAATGTCCTCCATGCTAAGGAGAGTTTCGAGTGCATGCATCTTGAGGTTTAGACTTCTGGCGTTGAGTAGCATTACTCTTAGTTTCTTATCCCTTGTGATACCTATGGTGGTGGGTTTGTCTTTTGAGCCTTGCCTAAAAAAGGCACTATGGGGGTAGCAAGAGCCTTTGCCAATATCCGAAAGCCCAGGGGTGACAGGTGCAAGCCGTCCCTAGTGAAACATCGTGGCTTGTCGAGCATGTCATCCCAGGCTGACAGGCATTGGATCCCCTTTGAATGACACCAATACTTAAGCCAATTGTTGAAATTGATCATCTTGTCTTCATATTGTGGCATCATTCTTGGTGAGGGTAAGATGCTACTCAAGGTCAGGGTCATGCCTGCCTGAGCCACATGCTCAGAGAGCTCCTCTATGTCTCTTTTCATGTAGTCCAGGGAGGTACATCTCAGGTCATTCACACCAGCATGGACAATGACTGAGTCATATTCGTACTTGCCTTGGAGTGACCTGAGTGCTTGTGTAATGTGGCGGATCCTAGCGCCCGACAGGCAGCTCACCATGACCTTCTCCTTGTTCAGCCTGGTGAGCGGGACGTCAGTGTGCCTGATGGTAGAGTCACCTATTACAAGTGTATCAGGTGTGTTGTTTAGCCTTCAGGGCTGTGACTGTTTGGCACACTTGCTTCGTGAGCTATGTGTTGCACGTGTTTTGTTTTGGGGTAGCAGTTGCTTGGGTGTCTGCTTTGGAGGTCTCTGCTGCATAGGCAGATTTTTATTTAGAGCCTCCGAGTATGTTTTTGTGTGTTTATGTGTTTGGTTTGCTGTCGTGGTAGGTCTCTGTGAGACTGGAATTGTAGTGAGTGTGGTTTCCTTCTCCTCCTGACAGGTTTCGCCAGTACTGAGTTGAGAGAGCTTAGCCTCCAGTTTGGCTATATGGTTTCATCTCTCACATGTGTTGGAATTTGTTGGGAGAAGGAGAGGGTTGTCTGTGTACATGAGACAGTTGTAACATTGCCTCAAGATTCCCAGATTCACCAGCTGGACCGGAGAGGAGATTGACAACTGACCTTTGGGCATGCTAGAATAGTATTGGGAATTCCTTTATAATTGAAAAAAAAGAGCCAATAGGGAACAAGGTACTCAAGGGGAGTTTGTGAGGGTGTAGTGCTTTTAATTTTTTTAGTGCTGACTTATATAATTGCTTTAGTGAGCAAATGCCAGGTAACTTAAATGCAATGTGTTACAGGTAACTTAAATGCAAAAATGACAAACAGTAACTTTCTTTCAAGTGAAACAAGGAAATAAGTACAGTAAGCAATGCAGATGTCACTAGGGATCCACAGAAGCACTGAAAAGCCACGTTTTAGGTGGAATTAGCATTTCAGGGAAATAACAAGCAAACAAGCATACAAACAAAGCTACATTCAGCAGGTCTAGATTAATGTTGACATATAGTAGTGATTGTGGGAAGGTCTGTGATATTGTTAGGAGAAATTGGTTCATCCTGCTGTCGGACGATAATATTAGGAAGATTATCAGGAAAGGTCTGTGATATTGTTAGGAGAAATTGGTTCATCCTGCTGTCGGATGATAATATTAGGAAGATTGTCAGTGAGAGACCCTATTTTGGGTTTAAGAACTATCCATCTTTGAAACAATATATTTGTTATGGACCTAGGGTAAAGAAAAAATATTTATCCAATAGGGCTGGTACTTTTCATTGTAGAGCCTATAAAGATTGCAGTATGATCTCCACCTCTAATTTATTTGTACATCCTTTAACACAAATCATATATAGTTTAAAAACTTATGTTGATTGTGAAATTAAGAATTTGGTTTATTTGGCTGATTGTAGGGTATGCAATGCATACTACATAGGAAAAACCAATAGGTTTTTGAAAGAACATATTTTACAGCATATTTATGGCATTAGGAATGGAAAGATTTCTAATGCCTTATATAAAAATATTTTTAATAACCCAGGGCATTCTTTTACCTTCATAGGGTGGCAGTGGTGGTGCAGCAGTTAGAGTTGCCACCTCACAGCAAGATGTTTTCTGGTTTGATTCTCAGCTGAGGTTCTTTCTGTGCGGAGTCTGCATGTCCTCCCTGTGGTCATGTGGGTTTCCTCTGAGCACTCCAGTTTCCTCCCAAAGACATGCTGTAGGTGGATTGGCCATAGGTGTGAGTATGTCCATGTGTGTATGCCTTCTCTGGAAGCTTGGGTGCCAGGCTGGCAACTCAACACTGTAAAACTCCACTGCCAATCATTCTGCAGACCATTGTTCACTGTAGTGACCCCTAACTGAGATAAGCCAAAAGGAGATAATGGTTCTTTTACCTTCATGGTGTTGGAAGTAGTTGAAGAAAGTTTAAGAAGTGGAGACATTGTGAATCATACTGAAGTTACCGAAATGAAGTGGATTGCCAAATTACAGGCTGATAAAGACCCCGGTTTAAATGGGGTTGTACCTTTAAAGCCTGCTTTAAAAGCTTGCAGGCTTTCTTATCAGAGTTAATTGATTTTGGTGTCGTATTGGCTGTTGGTCTTTTTAAATTAGCCTGATTTTCTTGAAGGAGTAGATGTGAAGAAGCACTTGTTCTGTGAAAGTGCTAGGTTTTTCTTTCAGGCATCCATTGTAAATCTTTGTTTATTTATTTATTGGGTTAAAAAAAGAATATGGTTTTAGCCATGGTGGTCACCTTGATTTTTATTTCATTGATTTTATTTGTGCAAGATAAACCTTTGGCTGCCTGTGGTATTTTTTTTCCAATTACTTCCCTTGATTTTGTTTTGAAAGCAATCTCCTAAATATGTGCTTTCTTTCTTTCTTTTTTTCTTTCTCTATATTTTAAGTTATCTTTTGTTAATCATGTTATCCACAGAGTTGCAGTCTAATTTAAAGGGAGATGCTGGATAACATTCGTATTGACTAGTGGAAAGTGGGCATGACATCTGGAGCATAGGAACAAAATTAGGCAAGCAATCACAGGAGCCATAAAATGCCTAGCCATATACAAATTTAGGCTGGGACACTTAAAAATTATTGCCATACTTTACAAGCATTTAGAAGTACAAACCTCCTAAATCAAGTAGGACTGTACATGATAACTATTGTGTAAATTACCCTGTTTCTAATGAAATACCTAATGGAGGTATCACGGTGGCAGGATGTGCTGAGGCTATCAGGATCAAAGACAAACCATTAGAATCTGTGGAAGGTGGTTTTATCTACACAACAGCTGTTGAAGATGGATGTTACTTCAGTTACGTTTGAACTCTATTAGCATGTATAGTCCAATAATGTGGAGAAAACAGAAAAAGCTGCTGATATGGCAGAAACTCCAGGCTTTTCAGATGATTGTGGTCTAATTTTTCAGCTCAGCACTTCTCAGTGATGTTCAATGCCCAGGAAAGGGGTTATTGTTGTGGGATATTCCCAGGAAAAGGAGTGCATTGGGTAAGAATATTGCTTCAGAGTTTAAGCAAACACTGTTGATATCCAGTGTGTGCCTAGAGGTCAGAAGAATCCATATAATATCAACAATGTGGACATTTGTAAAGGTTATTAAGGCACATAGGGAGAAGGGATTGTTATAATAGTTAAGATCTTCACCTCATGGACACAAAGTAGAGGGCTTGATTCAGACCTCTCGTTATTGGCTATTCTAAAAATGGCCCTACAAGGCAGTTAGCCTAGTATGAATCTATGAACAAGTAATGAGCAAAGCTTAAAGATACAATTCTAGGTTGTACTGCTGTTTTGGAGAACCAGGAGCTTATTTTGCTTTGCCATTTACTGTAGATGGACTCTATGGATCAGTATGCATTTTGGAATGATGCTATGTCACATTGGGACCACAATTCTGTAGGTGAGAGCTATTGTACAATCTTCTAATGAAGATATGAATGACATTTATTTCAAGACTGAAAATACTCTGAAGATATCCTCACTAACTGTAACAGAGTACTTTTGTTCTTTGGTCTAGCTCTCAGCATGTGGTTTATAATTAAACCACACAACTCAAGTTTAAACATTTTAAACAGTTTTAAATTCTTTAAATTCAAGAGCAACCTTAGAATTTGGACTGGGAGTTGGCTGTGGTTCATTGATTTGTTTGTTGAACATAAACAATTAAAACATCCTTTCAGTCAATGTTTTTGTTAATCACTGTTGTCTTTTGGGTATGTAATTCAGCCAAAAAATATGTTTTTTGCATTGTGTGATGGGTCATTTTAAAAGGCACTGTCTTAAATTTATATGTCAGTTAAGCCACAATTAAGAAAGGTGTGCTAAAGCTTGTATTCTATGTATGTCGAAGGGGCAGACCATTTTTGATGAATTGTCTTAAAATTAACTAAATCAGTTACAAGTCTTCAGATCAACCAAGGTCAGGAAGATCTTGCTGGGGAACCACTTCCTTATCAATTTCAGGGCTCAACTGGGCCTGAGCAGATGAATCCCTATTGACCTAATATGGAGGTCTGGAAACTATGTAGTTCGTAGCTAAATTTTTTGTATAACATGAGTAAGAATAAATGGTTGTCTTTATTAAATTTATGTAAAAGATCAGACATAATTATAAAACCCTCAGATAAACATAGAAAAATTGTTGTTATGCACTGGAAACAATACCTTAAAATGAGTATAGACCATTTATCTGATGGCCAAGTATATAGGGCAGTAAATATTGTTTTTATCAAGCTATAATGAAGTTTAAAGAACTAGCAGCTAAAGGCCTAAGACTGGACTATTTTACAAGAAAAGATGCCCTAAATAAATTTAATGTAGAAGGAAGCTCAATGGCTAAGTTCTATTGTCTGCCAAAGACACATAAAAATGTGACCCCCCCCCCCCAGGAAGACCCATAGTAGCAGCACAGAATTATTTTCTCCATAATATGGGAATTGTTTTACATTCCTATCTTTTAAACTATGTAGTTAAGTTAAATTATTATATTAAAGATACTTTCCATTTTTTGGATAAAATAAAGAATGTTAAATGTGATGAAGAATATTACTGGATAGTTATTGATGTAAAAAGTCTCTATACAAGTATTACTCATGAGTTAGGTATGGAAGCTATTAGATTTTTTTCTAGGTGATAGTCCTGTTAGTAATTATGTGATGGAATCATTGTATTTTTGTTTGACGAATACTTTTTTTGCACCCATGTATGCTAACCTGTTCATGGGCCTTTTTGAAGTTAAGTTTTTGTATAGACTGAAATTTTTTAATAGTTATGTTATTTTATACTATATATATATATATATATATATATATATATATATATATATATATATATATATAGATGATTTGATTTTTTTATGTAAGGGGGTGCTGAAATAGCCCCCCAGTTTATAAATTATTTAGATGTAAATCGCTTTCAGATAACATTTGATGGCTTACAGATAGGAAAAATAGTTAACTATCTAGATGTCACCTTGACTATTAGGAATAATAAGATAATAACTAACATACACAGAAAGAGAATTGGAGATTATAATATTTTGGATAGTAGCAGTTGCCATGCACCACATATTTTGAAGGTGCTACCTTATAATGAATTATTGAGAGTCAGCAGGCTATGTAACAATGAAATGGGCCTAGAAAAGCAAATAAAACATGTATTAATTTCAAGCAAAGGGGGGTATGATGAAAGTGCTACTATAGATGCCCTTCATAAAATAATAGATGCCAACTTACTTCATAATAGGCCTTTAGTAAATAAGATAAATAATAACAGGGAATTTAATACTGTGCAGGAGTGTAGAAAAGTTTATTTTGTTACTGTATATAATATCTTAAGTGAAAAAATTATTGATGCCATTAGATATTATTGGCCCTACTTAATTAATACAGAAGGGGTAAAAAATCTTTGTAGAACTGTAAATATCACTTTCAAGAAAAGTAGAAATATCAAAAATATGGTGGTACACAATGGATTTGTTTCACATGGAAAAAATTAAATCTGAAGGTTTTGGAATGTGACACCTTCCCTTGTGGAAGGTATTCGGTTTGCTCTAACATTACCAAATGTTTTGAAAAATAAATGGTGTAAAATTCTGTTCCACTTCTGCTTTTTTATGTATAACTAAATCAGTGGTATATGCTTTGTCTTGCCCCTGTAACTTGTTTTATATAGGGGAGACTTAAAGAATATTCAAGTTACGGTTGCAAGAACATATTAGAGACATAAAAAACAATAAAGCTATGAGCCCTATAACTTTACATTTTTTTACTCATCATAGCAGTGGTTTTTCACTGTTAAAAACCTGTATTTTGGAACATATAACAGAAATAGATGAAGAGTTAATGAAAAAGAAATGATTGTATAAAGAGACTTTATATATTTTAAAATTTAATAGATCATCTCCAGCAGGTCTAAATAGTGAATGTAACTGGAGAGTGTTTCTTTAAAATGTATATATGATTATTTTAATTGATGGCTGATTAATTAGATGATTGTTTGATTAATTGTATCTAAGTGAATGTATGTGTGTGTATATATGGATGTATGGTGTGGCATATTTTGTAACTTCAGGAAGGCTGTGTCAAGGCCCCACAGTGTTATTCAGTGTGAATAAACTATTTAATACAAAATCAGTGGCATCTTTTTCACTGGCTTTGTAGTCTCGTGTGTTTTAACACTTGTTTGGTGTTTTTTTAAATGTTTTTGTTAATCACTGTTGTTTTTTGGGTATGCGATTCAGCCAAAAAATGTTTTTTGCATTGTGTGATGAGTCATTTTAAAAGCAATGTCTTAAAATTATATGTCAGTTAGGCCACAGTTAAGAAAATTGTGTTAAAGTTTGTATTCTATGTATGTCGAGAGGTTAGACCATTTTTGATGAATTGTCTTAAAATTAACCAAATCAGTTACAGGTTTTCAAGATAACCAAGGTCAGGCAGATCTTGCTGAAGAACAACTTCCTTATTAATTTCAGGGTTCAACTGGGCCTGAGCAGATAAATCCCTATTGACCTAATATTGAGGTCTGGAAACAATGTATTTGGTAGCTAAATTTTTTGTATAAAATGAATAAAAATGAATGGTTGACTTTATTAAATTTATGTAAAAGATCAGACATAATTATAAAACCCTCAGATAAAGATAGAAAAAGTGTTGTTATGCACTGCAAACAATACCTGAAAATGTGTATGGACCATTTATCTGATGGCCAAGTATATAAGGCAGTAAATATTGTTTTTATCATGCTATAATGAAGTTTAAAGAACTAGTAACTAAAGGCCTATGACTGGGCTATTTTACAAGAAAAGATGCCCTAAATAAATTTAACGTAGAAGGAAGTTCAATAGCTAAGTTATATTGTCTGCCAAAGACACATAAAATGTGAGCCCCCCCCCCCCCCTCCCAGGTAGACCCATATTAGCAGCACAGAATAATTTTCTCCATAATGTGGGAATGTTTTTACATTCCTATCTTTTAAACAATGTAGTTAAGTAAAATTTTTATATTTAAGATACTTTCCATTTTTTGGATAAAATAAAGAATGTTAAATGTGATGAAGAATATTACTGGATAGTTATACATGTAAAAAGTCTCAATACAGCTATTACCCATGGGTTAGATATGGAAGCTGTTACATTTTTTCTAGATGATAGTCCTGTTAGTAATTATGTGATGAAATTATTGTATTTTTGTTTGACAAATACATTTTTTGAGTTTAATAAGCTCATTTACCATCAAGTACATGGTACTGCCATGGGTGCATCTTTTGCACCCATGTATGCTAACCTGTTCATGGGCCTTTCTGAAATTTAGTTTTTGTACATATTGAGTACCTTTAATAGTTATGTTATTTTATACTGTAGATATATAGATGATTTGATTTTTTTATGTAAGAGGAGTGCTGAAATAGCCCCCCAGTTTATAAGTGATTTAGATGTAAATTGCTTTCAGATAAAATTTGATGGCTTACAGATAGGAAAAATAGTCAACTATCTAGATGTCACTTTGACTATTAGGAATAATAAGATATTAACTAACATACACAGAAAGGGAACTGGAGATTATAATATTTTGGATAGTAGCAGTTGTATCCACCACATATTTTGAAGGTGCTACCTTATAATGAATTATTGAGAGTCAGCAGGCTATGTAATGATGAAATGGGCCTAGAAAAGGAAATAATAAAAACATGCATTAATTTCAAGCAAATGGGATATAGTGAAAATGCTATTTTAGATGCCCTTCATAAAATAATAGATGCCAGCTTACTTCATAATAGGCCTTTAGTAAATAAGATAAATAATAATAGAGAATTTCTTACTTTGCAGGAGTGTAGAAAAGTTTATTTTGTTACTGTATATAATATCTTAAGTCTGAAAATCAATTGATGCCATTAGATATTATTGGCCCTCCTTAATACGGAAGGGGTAAAAAATCTTTGCAGAACTGTAAATATCTCTTTCAAGAGCAGTAGAAATATCAAAGACATAGTGGCACACAATAGATTTGTTTCACCTGGTGAAAAATTAAATCTGCAGGTTTTGGAATGTGGCACCTTCCATTGTGGAAGGTGTTCAGTTTGCTCTTCTTCTTCTTTCGGCTATTCTGTTAGGGGTCGCCACAGCAGATCATCTGTTTCCATTTCTTCCTGTCCTCTGCATCTTGCTCTGTCACACCAACCACCTGCATGTCCTCTCTCACCACAGCCATAAACCTTATCTTAGGCCTTCCTCTTTTCCTGTTACTTGGTAGCTTCTTCCTTGCATCTTTTTCCCAATTTACTCTGTATCCCTCCTCAGCACATGTCCAAACCGACGTAATCTTGCCTCTCTGGCTTTGTCTCCAAACCTTCCAACCTGGGCTGACCCTCTAATATACTTATTCCTAATCCTGTCCATCCTCGTCACACCCAGTGCAAATCTTAACATCTTCAACTCTGCCACGTCAAGCTCTGACTCCTGCCTTTTTGTCAATGCCACTGTCTCCAACCCATATAACATAGCTGGTCTCACTACCCTCTTGTAGACCTTCCCTTTCATTTTTACTGGTACTCGTCTGTCACAAATCACTCCTGACACTCTTCTCCACCCGCTCCATCCTGCCTGTACTCTCTTCTTCACCTCTCTTCCACACTCACCATTACTCTGAACTGTTGATCACAAGTACTTAAACTCATTCACCTTCGACACCTCTACTCCCTGCATCCTCATCATTCCTCTATCCTCCCTCTCATTCACACACATATATTCTGTCTTAGTCCTGCTGACCTTTATTCCTCTTCTCTCTAGAGTATATCTCCACCTCTCCAGGGTCTCCTCCACCTGTTCCCTACTCTCACTACAGATCATAATGTCATCTGCAAACATCATAGTCCACGGGGACTCCTGTCTGATCTCGTCTGTCAACCTGTCCATCACCATTGCAAATAAGAAAGGGCTCAGAGCTGATCCTTGATGTAATCCCACCTCCACCTTAAACGCATCTGTCACTCCCCCGCAGACCTCACTGCTGTTGCACTACCCCCGTACATATCCTGTACCACTCTTACATACTTCTCTGACACTCCCGACTTCCTCATATAATTCCACAACTCCTCTCTAGGCACCCTTTCATATGCTTTCTCTAAATCCATAAAGACACAATGCAACTCCTTCTGACCTTCTCTGTACTTCTCCATCAACACTCTCAGAGCAAACATCTCATCTGTAGTGCTCTTTCCTGGCATGAAACCATACTGCTGATCACTAATCATCACCTCCCTTCTTAACCTAGCTTCCACTACTCTAACATTACCAAATGTTTTGAAAAAATAAATGGTGTAAAATTCTGTTCCACTTCTGCTTTTTTATGTATAACTAAATCAGTGGTATATGCTTTGTCTTGCCCCTGTAACTTGTTTTATATAGGGGAGACTTAAAGAATATTCAAGTTACGGTTGCAAGAACATATTAGAGACATAAAAAACAATAATGCTATGAGCCCCTGTCATAGCAGTGATTTTTCATTGTTAAAAGCTTGTATTTTGGAACGTATATCATAAACAGATGAAGTGTTAATGAAAAACAAATTATTGTACAATGAGACTTTATATATTTTAAAATTTAAGACTTTATCTCCAGCAGGTCTAAATAGTGAATGTAACTGGAGAGTGTTTCTTTAAAATGTATATATGATTATTTTAATTGATAGTTGATTGATTAGATGATTGCTTGATTAATTGTATCTAAGTGAATATGTGTGTGTGTGTGTGTGTGTGTGTGTGTGTGTGTGTGTGTGTGTGTGTGTGTGTGTGTGTGTGTGTGTGTGTGTATATATATATATATATATATATGTGTGTGTATGGTGTGGCATATTTTGTAACTCCAGGAAGGCTGTGCCTAGGCACCAGAGTGTTATTCAGTGTGAATAAACTATTTAATACAAGATTGGTGGCATCTTTTTGCTGGTTTTGTTGTCTGGTGTGTTTTATCACTTGTTTGGTGGTTTTTTTAATGTTTTGCTACTCACTGTTGAATTTTGGGTACGTAATTCAGCCCAAAAATGTGTTTTTTTACATTGTGTGATGGGTCATTTTAAAAGGCAATGTCTTAAATTTATATGTCAGTTAGGCCACAGTTAAGAAAATTGTGTTAAAGCATGTATTTTATGTATGTCGAGGGGCAGACCATTCTTGATGAATTGTATTAAAATTAACCAAATCAGTTACAAGTCTTCAGGATAACCAAGGTCAGGAAGATCTTGCTGGAGAACTACTTCCTTATTAATTTCAGGGTTCATCTGGGCCTGAGCAAATGAATCCTTATTGTCCTAATATCGAGGTCTGGAAACTATGTATTTGGTAGCTACATTTTTTTTTATAACATCAGTAAGAATGAATGAATGTCTTTGTTAAATTTATGTAAACGATCAGACATAATTATAAAACCCTGAGATAAAGATAAAAAAAAATGTTGTTATGCACTGGAAACAATACCTGAAAATGTATATGGACCTTTTATCTGATAGCCAAGTATATAGGGCAGTAAATATTGATTTTTTTTTATCAAGCTATAATGAAGTTTAAAGAACTATTAGCTAAAGGCCTAGGACTGGGCTATTTTACAAGAAAGTATGCCCTAAATAAATTTAATGTTGAAGTAAGCTCAATGAATGAGTTCTATTGTCTGCAAAAACACATAAAAATGTGAACCCCCCCCAGGTAGATCCATAGTAGCAGCACAGAACCATTTTCTCAATAATATGGGAATTTTTTTACATTCCTATCTTTTAAACTATGTAGTTAAGTTAAATTCTAATATTAAAGATACTTTCCATTTTTGGGATAAAATAAAGAATGTTAAATGTGATGAAGAATATTACTGGATAGTTATAAATGTAAAAAGTCTCAATACAGGTATTACACATGAGTTGGATATGGAAGCTGTTAGATTTTTTCTAGGTGATAGTCCTGTTCATAATTATGTGATAAAATTATTGTATTTTTGTTTGACGAATAATTTTTTTGAGTTTAATAAGCTCATTTACCATCAAGTACAAGGTACTGCCATGGGTGCATCTTTTGCATCCATGTATGCTAACCTGTTCATGGGCCTTTTGAAGTTGAGTTTTTGTGTAGATTGAATTTTTTTAGTAGTTATGTTATTTTACATTGTAGCTATATAGATGATTTGATTTTTTTTTATTTAAGTGGGGGTGCTGAAATAGCCTCCCAGTCTATAAGTGATTTAGATGCAAATCACTTTCAGATAAAATGCAATGGCTTACAGATAGGAAAAATAGTTAACTATCTAGATGTCACTTTGACTATTAGGAATAATACGATAATAACTAACATACACAGAAAGGGAATTGAAGATTATAATATTTTGGATAGTAGCAGTTGCCATCCACCACATATTTTGAAGGTGCTATACTGCGGTGGTGGTGCTGCGGTAGCATTGTCGCCTCACAGTTAGACGTTGCCCGTTTGATTCTCAGTTAGATAGTCTTCTGTGTGGCGACATGCGTGAATGGGCGTTCCTTCATTGAAGGTTGTGTGTTAGGCCCGGCAAGCCAGCATGTAAAAATCTACTGCCAATCATTAGCAGACCGGAGTTCCGCTGTGGTGACCCCTAACCGGGAAAAGACGAAAGACACAACAACAACAACAACCTTATAATGAATTATTGAGAGTCAGCAGGCTATGTAACAATGAAATGGGCCTAGAAAAGGAAATAATAAAAACATGCATTAATTTCAAGCAAATGGGGTATGGTAAAAAGGGTCTATATTATATTCTTGAAAGCCAACAATGTTGAATCTGACATTGTCAGCAGGAGAATATCGTATGCTCAGAATCTCGAGTGTGTAAATGGAAATCTCCATAAGGGGAGATTTCCATTTACTGAAATGTAGTGCAGTCTCGGAGTTGGTATATTTAAGTAGCGGGGGGTGTGGGGGCTGCCAGGGACTTGCCCCCCTGCTTAAACCCATTTGTGTAAAAATTTTAAGTTTTAATTTTTTTTTGTTTTCATTTTCGAAGTTATGGAACTTCGACAATATGATGTCAACAATATTGTATCCGATGTTTCGCAACTTCAATGTTATAATATAGATCCAGTAAAAATGCTATTTTAGATGCCCTTCATAAAATAATAGATACCAGCTTACATAATAGGCCTTTAGCAAATAAGATAAATAATAATAGAGAATTTAATACTGTGCAGGAGTGTAGAAAAGTTTATTTTGTACTGTATATAATATCTTAAGTCTGAAAATCAATTGATGCCATTAGATATTATTGGCCCTACTTAATTAATATAGAAGGGGTAAAAAATCTGTGTAGAACTGTAAATATCTTTTTCAAGAGAAGTAGAAATATCAAAGACATAGTGGTACACAATGAATTTGTTTCACCTGGTGAAAAAATAAATCTGGAGGGTTTGGAATGTGGCACCATCCCTTGTGGAAGGTGTTTGGTTTGCTCTAACATTACCAAATGTTTTGAAAAAATAAATGGTGTAAAAGTCTGTTCCACTTTTGCTTTTTCATGTATAACTAAATCAATGGTTTATGCTTTGTCTTGCCCCTGTAACTTGTTTTATATAGGGGAGACTTAAAGAATATTCAAGTTACGGTTGCAAGAACATATTAGAGACATAAAAAACAATAATGCTATGAGCCCTATAACTTTACATTTTTTTACTTGTCATAGCAGTGATTTTTCATTGTTAAAAGCTTGTATTTTGGAACGTATATCAGAAATAGATGAAGCGTTAATGAAAAAGAAATTATTGTATAAAGAGACTTTATATATTTTAAAATTTAATACATTATCTCCAGCAGGTCTAAATAATGAAAGTAACTGGAGAGTGTTTCTTTAAAATGTATATATTATTATTTTAATTGATGGTTGATTAATTATATGATTGCTTGATTAATTGTATCTAAGTGAATATATGTGTGTATACACACACACACACACACACACATATATATATATATATATATATATATATATATATATATATATATATATATATATATAGATGTATGGTGTGGCATATTTTGTAACTCCAGGAAGGCTGTTCTGAGGTGCCAAAGTGTTATTCAGTGTGAATAAACTTTTTAATACAAGATTGGTGGCATCTTTTTCGCTGGCTTTGTAGTCTGGTGTGTTTTAACACTTTGGGGGTTTTTTCAATTTTTTTGTTAATCACTGTTGTTTTTTGGGAATGTAATTCAGCCAAAAAATGTGTTTTTTGCATTGTGTGATGAGTCATTTTAAAAGGCAATGTCTAAATGTATATGTCAGTTAGGCCACAGTAAAGAAAATTGTGCTAAAGCTTGTATTCTATGTATGTCGAGGGGGCAGATCATTTTTGATGAATTGTCTTCAAATTAACCAAATCAGTTACAAATCTTCAGGATAACCAAGGTCAGGAAGATCTTGCTGGGGAACCACTTCCTTATTAATTTCTAGGTACACCTGGGCCTGAGCAGATTAATCCCTATTGACCTAATATGGAGGTCTGGAAACTATGTAGTTGGTAGCTAAACTATTTGTATAACATGAGTAAGAATGAATGGTTGTCTTTATTAAATTTATGTAAAAGATCAGACATAATTATTAAACCCTCAGATAAAAATAGAAAAATTGTTGTTATGCACTGGAAACAATACTGAAAATATGTATGGACAATTTATCTGATGGCCAAGTATATAAGGCAGTAAATATTGATGTTTTTTATCTAGCTATAATGAAGTTTAAAGAACTAGTAGCTAAAGGCCTAAGACTGGGCTATTTTACAAGAAAAGATGCCCTAAAAATGTAATGTAGAAGGAAGCTCAATGGCTAAGTTATATTGTCTGCCAAAGACACATAAAATGTGAGCCCCCCCCCCCCAGGTAGACCCATAGTAGCAGCACAGGATTATTTTCTCCATAATATGGGATTTTTTTTTACATTCCTATCTTTTAAAGTATGTACTTAAGTTAAATTCTTATATTAAAGATACTTTCTATTTTTTGGATAAAATAAAAAATGTTAAATGTGATGAAGAATATTACTGGATAGTTATTTATGCAAAAAGTCTATATACAGGTATTACTCATGAGTTAGGTATGGAAGCTGTTAGATTTTTTCTAGGTGATAGTCCTGTTCATAATTATGAGATGAAATTATTATATTTTTGTTTGACAAATTTTTTTTTGAGTTTAATAAGCTCGTTTAACATCAAGTACAAGGTACTGCCATGGGTGCATCTTTTGCACCCATGTATGCAAACCTGTTCATGGGCCTTTTTGAGTTTTTGTATAGATTGAAATTTTTTAATAGTTATGTTATTTTACATTGTAGATATATAGATGGTTTGATTTTTTTTATGTAGTGGGGGTGCTGAAATAGCCCCCAGTTTATAAGTGATTTAGATTCAAATCGCTTTCAGATAACATTTGATGGCTTACAGATAGGAAAAATAGTTAACTATCTAGATGTCACTTTGACTATTAGGAATAATAAGATAATAACTAACATACACAGAAAATAAATTGGAGATTATAATATTTTGGATAGTAGCAGTTGCCATCCACCACATATTTTGAAAGCACTACCTTGTAATGAATTATTGAGAGTCAGCAGGCTATGTAACAATGAAATGGGCCTAGAAAAGGAAATAATAAAAACATGTATTAATTTCAAGCAACTGGGGTATGGTGGAAAAGGTCTATATTATATTCTTGAAAGCCGGCAATGTCGAATCTGACATAGTCGGCATGAGAATATCGAATGCTCAGAATCTCAAGCATGTAAATGAAAATCTCCGTAAGGGGAGATTTCCCTTTACTGCAATGTAGTGTGGTCTCGGAGTTGGTATATTTAAGTAGCGGGGGTGTGGCGGGTGCCAGGGGGCTTGCCCCCCTACTTAAACCCATTAGGGTAAAAATTTAAAGTTTTCATTTTTTTTTTCATTTTCGAAGTTACTGAACTTGAACAGTAGGGTGTTGACCATATTGTATTCAATGTTTCGTAACTTCGATGACCCAGTGAAAGTGCTATTTTAGATGCCCTTCATAAAATAATAGATGCCAGCTTACTTCATAATAGGCCTTTAGTAAATAAGATAAATAATAGTAGAGAATTTAATACTGTGCAGGAGTGTAGAAAAGTTTATTTTGTTACTGTATATAATATCTTAAGTCTGAAAATCATTGATGCCATTAGATATTATTGGCCCCACTAAATTAATATGGAAGGGGTAAAAAATCTTTGTAGAACTGTAAATATCTCTTACAAGAGAAGCAGAAATATCAGAGATATGGTGGTACACAATGGATTTGTTTCACCTGAGGAAAAATTAAATCTGCAGGTTTTGGAATGTGGCACCTTCCCTTGTGGAAGGTATTCGGTTTGCTCTAACATTACCAAATGTTTTGAAAAATAAATGGTGTAAAATTCTGTTCCACTTCTGCTTTTTCACGTGTAACTAAATCAGTGGTATATGCTTTGTCTTGCCCCTGTAACTTGTTTTACATAGGGGAGACTAAAAGAATATTCAAGTTACGGTTGCAAGAACATATTAGAGACATAAAAAACAATAATGCTATGAGCCCTATAGCTTTACGTTTTTTTACTTGTCATAGCAGTGATTTTTCATTGTTAAAAACTTGTATTTTGGAATGTATATCAGAAAGAGATGAAGTGTTAATGAAAAATAAATTATTGTATAAAGAGACTTTATATATTTTAATATTTAATACATTATCTCCAGCAGGTCTAAATAGTGAAAGTAACTGGAGAGTGTTTCTTTAAAATGTATATATGATTATTTTAATTAATGGTTGATTAATTAGATGATTGCTTGATTAATTGCATCTAAGTGAATATATATATATGTGTGTGTGTGTGTGTGTGTGTGTGTGTGTGTGTGTGTGTGTATATTTTGTAACTCCAGGAAGACTGTGCCCAGGCACCGCAGTGTTATTCAGTGTGAATAAACTATTTAATCCAAGATTGGTGGCATCTTTTTCACTGTCTTTGTAGTCTGGTGTGTTTTAACACTTGTTTGGTGGTTTTTTTAAATGTTTTTGTTAATCACTGTTGTTTTTTGGGTATGTAATTCAGCCAAAAAATGTTTTTTTTTGCATTGTGTGATGGGTCATTTTAAAAGGCAATATCTCAAATTTATATGTCAGTTAGGCCACAGTTAAGAAAATTGTGCTAAAGCTTGTATTCTATGTATGTCGAGGGGGAAGGCCATTTTTGATGAATTGTCTTAAAATTAACCAAATCAGTTACAAGTCTTCAGGATAACCAAGGTCAGGAAGATCTTGCTGGAGAACCACTTCCTTATTAATTTCAGGGTTCAAATGGGCTTGAGCATATGAATCCCTATTGACCTAATATGGAGGTCTGGAAACTATGTAGTCGGTAGCTAAATTTCATTTGAATAATCATTTAATTTTGCTTCAGTTGCTTCTAATGCAGATTGTTTAATTTTGTACAAGTTAAAAAGGATCTCATTTTTTTCTTCATCTGTGTTCCAGCATGAAGTAAGTCAATATAGGATAGTTTTAACTTGCTAAATGTAAAGGGTATTGATTTTTTTTATTTTTTTATGTTTTGTTTTGCATGAATGGCATATTTTGATACAACAGGTCATATTGAAAATCAATTTTTTGAGTACATACATGACAGGTTAATATGTTCATAGGTTCATAGAAGTTTAATAGGCTAATGGCCCTAGACCCCTTATAAGCTTAGCCATATTTATCCCAAGTTGTCCAATTTCTGGTGGTTAGGTGTGTGAAGTTTGCAAAGGTAAGGGTCTCTAGTAGTTAATAATGACTTCCTCTATAGAGTAGGTAGATGGGCACCACCCCAAGAGTGAATTTGCAGTCACCAATCCAATGGTCATACCTCTCAACCAGTTAGAGCAAGAAATCTGGACAAAGCCAAAAATAAAAGTGGGACAAAGGCCCAAAAATAGGGACAATTTTTAAATATTGCTCTTACAAACTTGGAAAGTTGATAGAATAGAAGGTTTTGCATTATTGACATGCATTTTCTGAAGGGTATGAACCCTGAAACACAAATGTCTGTCATTATTTTCTAACTTCAATCTTTAATAATTTGCCACTAATTTGCCAGAAAACCACAATTTTATGAAAAATGGACCAAAAATATGAGGCAAAAATCTGGACATTCTGCGAAAATCTGTACAGTTGAGTGATATGCCATCCATTGATCTACGTTGTATTTTTAGACTGTCAGAGTGGGACATTGTCTCACGTGAATTGGAAGCTTATTGCAGAGAAGTGGCAGTGTCTGGGAGATGTGTTTATTCCTTCAGTATGACCTTTTCATGTCAGAGGCTAGGTTAAGATCCTTGGAGTGAGTGACTCTCCTGCAGTTTGATTTATGAATGTGTAGCATTTCCATCAGGTCCAGGTCAGAGACTGCCCTGTAAGCCAGGCAGAGGTCACCCTTTAGCAACCTTTAGGAGACAGAATACAGTGACAGGGCTTTCCACCTAAGACTTGTTATGTGCACTATGTAATTTCGTGGTTAAAAACCTCTTTGGCCTCTCCAATTGCCGCAGGTATCTGGTGAGGAACATGCAAAAGGGAGCATTATACTCAAGTATTGGTCTGATGATGATCGAGTATAATAGAATCATAACATTCTTAGATCTAGATGCGATGCCTTTACTTAAAAGATGTGCCATGTAGAAAGGTTTCCTTACTACTGTGGATATGTGATTTTCAAAGTTCAGGTTGCTATCAATCAGAGTACGCAGATCTAGTTCCACTGGGTCTACACTTAGGGGGTGCTGTCTATAATGTAATTAGCAGGGATGTCAGCTTTCACAAAGGGAATAATAATGCATATTTTGCATTTAGCTTTAATCTGTGGCTTTGGCACCAATCATTTGTCTGTGTTAACCCTGTCTGTAGTATATTAACATCATTGGGGGACACAGTGATTGCTCCTAATTTGCAATCATCAGAGAACATGGTCAGCCACAGGCCATCCAATTTGCCTGGACTTCTGCAAAATAAATTCTGAACAGTAAGGGGCCAAGCACAGAACCCTGTGGTATGACACTAGTGACTGGTCTTTTGCTGAAGGTGAAGTCACCCACTTTGACAAGAAGTGTCCTGTTGGTGAGCAAGTTGGCTACCCATCTGGTAATGTAGGGATTAATTCCCAATTGGGGAAGTGTCTCTATAATACCTGAGTTTGTGTGTGTGTGTGTGTGTGTGTGTGTGTGTGTGTGTGTGTGTGTGTGTGTGTGTGTCTGTGTGTGTGTGTGTGTGTGTGTGTGTGTGTGTGTGTGTGTATGTGTCAAATGCCATGTCTAGGGACTTGGTGACTTTCTCGGAGAAGTGAACCATGTTTAACAGGCATGGTCTACATTTATTGAATCTTAACTGGGTTGGGTCCAGAGTTTGGAGATTACCTATGTCCTTGTTAATAGGGTCAATAATGATTCTTTCCATGACCTTGCAGATGAGACTATTCAAGCTTATGGGTTTATAATTTTTGGGATCGGTTGATTGTCCCCCTTTGTGCAGAGGGATTACTGCTGCTGTCCTCCATTCCACTGGACCACAACTAGTTCATAGGCTGTGGTTAAACAGGGATCTAAGTGGTTCTGTTATGTCATGCTTTAAGTCAAAAGTCAAAGTCAAAGAAAACTTTATCGTCATTCAGAACTACACAGCAGTGTAGCTGAATGAAATTAGAATGCTTCATTCTCAATGGAGGAAACAGTTCCATGCATAGACAAAGAAAAATTAATAAAATATCACAGTATAATTTTAATAAGTAGCAATTTGTAAGTAAAATAGGACAGCAGTGACCCACACCCATCCCAGACCAGGAGACAAGGAAGACAAGAAACAATATGAAGGCAATATTGTCAAAGTAAAATTGAAACAATAACAACATATCTATGAATAGTCTGGATTATTGCACAGTTTGTATATTGCACTTTACACTCCTTCAGTGTGTTGGTGATCTGTCGTAGTATTGCACTTAGTTATTGCACATCCATAAAATAAGCCCCTTGATAGGCTAGTTATGTAACAGATGTCATGATTCGTTTTTCCCAAGAGTTCAACAGTATAATGGATTAATTAATTAATTAATTAATTAATTAATTAATTAATTAATTAAGTTGTTTGAAAAGCAACCTGGGATGTTGTCTGGTCCCATTGATGCCATGTTTCTGCCCTTGGAAACCACCAAGATGACTTGCTATCTTGAGATAAGAGACTGAGGAAAGGTGGCATGTAGACTTTGGGGGATGACTGGAGAGGACAGGGGAGTGAAGCTTGCTCCAAATCTCTCAATTAGCAGGTTGGTTATTACCTCTGGCTGGGTATGGGTGGTGTCATCCACAACCAGTTCAGTGCATAGCTGGGTATTCCTTTTTAGATTTTGGATGTTAAAGAATGCTTTGTGATTATCCTTAGTTAGGGAAGCCATTTTTGCTTTGTAATTAGCTTTGGAGGACTTGACAATATCTCTAATTTGTTTATTTAAACTAGAGAGATATTTCTTCATCTGCTGAGCCAGTTTCCTCTTGTTCTTGGATCTTTTTGTCTTATTGTATAGCCTGTCTATACTAAGAGTCCACCAAGGTGGCTTGTTTTTATGGCAAGACCTAGCTTTAGTCCCGTCAGGTACAGCTGATTCTATACAACTGCTTAAGTGGTTATACAGTGCATTGGTGTACACCTATGCATAGGAGTCCATGTTATCTACATTTGAGTGGACTTTGAAACTTCTTATGCCATCAATTAGTAGGAGGTAGTTTGTCTTTTGAAATTCTTAAGTGTTTTTGAGCTTAATGGGGTATTTGGTCTTATAATTACATCAAACGAGACTGAATCTTGGTCCAATCTCACCAGGGAGGACATCACATGAGGGGGGAAATACTCTCCCATATTACTGAGTACTATGTAAAGGACATTTGAGCCTCTTGTGGGTGTGCTGACTAGCTGTTCCAGAGAATTTGCATTGACAATGTCCAAGAACCTCTGAGCCAGCATGTTTGTGGTCATTTATGTTTCCCAGTCAATGGTAGGATAATTAAAATCACCCATGAGTAAGGTGTTGGGCTGTATAGCAAGCAACTCCAGTAAGCCCTGGTATGGGGTATGCTTTTCCTGTTTTATGATGGACAACCTAAAGCAAGCTGTGATGTGGTAGGGGTCTTTGCCTATAATTAATTGGACATTGAGTAGCTCAAAAGAGTCATACTGTTTGACCAGTCTTCAGGTATACTTATCTTTAATGAAGATGGATACACCTCCTCCTTTGGCTCTTTCATGTTCAGTTTGTGGTCTGAACATATGGTAGGCATTGTAACTCTGCATGACCAGGGTGCTTTTTTCACCTTTTCTCTGTGACTGCACAGATGTCAGCCTCTTCCAAAGTGTGGATTGCTTCCAGGGAGTGCAGTTTTTTGTTTAGACTCCTAGCATTAAGCAGCAGTACCTTATTTATTTTTTATTTATTTATTTAAAATAAATAAATAAGGTACTGCTGCTTAATGCTAGCAGTCTAAACAAGAAACTACACTCCCTGGAAGCAATCCACACAAGATGCTGACATCTGTGCAGTCACAGAGACATGCTGAGATTATCTAGAAACGATTTTGTTATGTTGGGACGATGGTTATTTTGCCACTGCCTGGAAAGGCACAATAGGGGTGGCTAATGCCTTTGCTAGTATCAGACAGCCTAGCGGTGACAGGTGTAGACCACCTCTGGCAAAACAGCATGGCTGTCAACCATGTCTGCCCAGGCTGACATATTTTGGATCCCCTTGGACTGACCCCAGAAGCTAATCCAAATGTTAAAGTCAATCCTTTTTTGTTTGTATTGTGGCATCATCCCTGGAGAAGGTAGAATACTGCTTATGGCTAGGCTTATACCTGCCTGTGACACATAATCTGAGAGTTCAGTCATGTCTGTATTCATATAGTCCAGTGAGGTACATCTCAAGTCATTCACCCCGACATGGACTTTTACGGTACTTGTAGTTGAGTGACTTAAGTGCTTGAGGTCTTTATAATGCAAGCAGCACAGAAGTCAGACGCACTAATTTAAATAAACCATTTTTTTCAGAGAATAAGCCAGGTTTCCTTTAGCATCTGCTGATGACCAGTAAAAACTGCAAAATATGTGCATATCTTGTAAGTCTGTTTTTTTCAGCATTATTGCATTATAAAGACTTTTTATTTTTTCTAATGACTTTTGAAAAGTAACCCTGTGAAAAGTGTTGAGGACGCATGTGTATGTTATTACTAGGATATTTCTGGTTTGATCTTCTATACATTTGCTACAATACTTTCACTTTCTTGTTTCTAGTTTTACTCTGCATGTCGAACCCTTGCTTCCTGGTACTTCTATCTCCTTCCCATATCCTGACCCCACCTTTTTTCTAGGTTATCATACTATGATTGTTTTGGCATTTCTATGTCCTTCAGGTATCCTGACCCACAATTTTTGTAGGTTATCATACTATGATTGTCCTGGCATTTCTGTGTCCTTCACATATCCTGACTCCACCTTTTTTCCAGGTCATACTGTGGTTGTCCTGCCATTTGTCTGTCTTTTCCATGTTCTGATCCCACCTTTTTTCCTAGGTTATGATATTCTTGTTGACTTGACATTTCTATGTCCTTCTCATATCCTGACCTATAGTTTTCTAGGTTATCATTATACAATTATCCTGACATTTCTACATCCTTTACATATTGTCTTGGCTTTTCTATGCCCTTCCCATATCCTGACCACACCTTTTTTTCTAGGTTATTTTCCTACTTATGGCTGCTGGCCATCAATCCCCTTTCAGCCAATCACCCATTTATTATTTGTACCACACTCAGAGCAGGGAGACAGATAGCAATGAAGGATAATGCTTGTCCCCTTTGGAGTATGTGCAGGTCCCCATGGCAACCTAACGTCTATGGATTCCATAATGCCACACTTTAGCAGGTGCCTGTTTCCATGTGCCTACTTAATATGGCTGCTATTTTCTGTATAGCTTGATGAGTGCAGACATCTCATCCTGACTGCTACTTGCTGTCTGTCTTGTGTCTGCTCTGAGCTAGAAATGCTGTGGTTCAGACCACCTCCCTCTCACAAGCTAGGCAAGTCAGAATTGTCCACTCATTCATATTGTCCCCTCCTAACTCCTGCAGCACTCAGGTTACGTATTTATTCTGGGGCACCTTGGTTTCAGTCAGGACTTCATCCATTTACAACACATTGTCAGCTCCAATTTCCTCTTTAATGGAAAATGTTGAATCTCATGTTCTCTTGGAGGACAAGAACAATATGCCAGTTCCTAAACTTAATTAGTGTCTGCAGCACCCCCCCCCCCCCAACATCCTTAGGTGTCACTGCAATGATAAAGTGTCTGTCACCATTGGAGCAGGTAGATGAGAATATTAAGTTACATAAAAAGAAATTAAGTCTTCTTTCCTTTACTGTTTGGGTTGGGAATAGTATTTGTGTTGCATAAGTTCATAGGTTCATAGTTAAGCAGTAGGAAATAGATCTGCAGACCATTTCAAGCTTAGCCAAAAAAATGTTCAAAACCTAATCTCAAGGAGTGCAAGACAACATAGATTAGAAAAGAATTTGAAGCTGCCCATCACATTATATACATTTACCTTGAAGGTGACAAGGGTGCTACTCTGTTTGACATGCAATGGAAGTTTGTTCCAGAGGTGAGAAATGTGTGATTCAGTAGTAGAATTCTCACCTGACATGTAGGAGGCCCAGATCAGATTCCCAGCCAATGCAGCATGGCCTTTCTCTTGGGTCAATCACTGACTCCACAGATGACTGTTGATATGCTACAGAATGGTCAGATGCAGACTAATGACTAAATATGAAGAAATATAAAATAATAGCCTTTAGGAAATCAACTATCCCTGCAAATTACAACTTTGATAGCAATCCTAAATGTGGACCCAGTAGGGAGAGATCTGGGTACTCAGATAAATAGTAATCTCAGTTTTGACCACCATGTGTCCAGGGTGGTGAGGAAATCCTTCTATGTAGCTCAGCTTATAACCAAGGGCATGGTATCTAGATCTAAGGATATTATAGGATATATTGAGTACAATGCACCCTTTGTCATGTAACTCGTCAGGCACTGGCAACAGCTGGAGTGTCCTCAGGTTTCTCACCAAAAAAATATAAAGTATAACCAACATGTCATATGCAGACTGATTAAAAGACCTGTCACTATAATATTTTTACTATCAATTACTGAGGGGGTGATGTGTGCCTGACCTACAAGGTAGTCTCTGACCCAGCCCTGATGAAAATGTTGCATATTCGCAAAACTAAGTCTCTGACATGAATAGATGATGTTGGAGAGACATATATGTGTGACAGAGATCGTCACTTCTTTTGGAATAGGCTTCTTATTCACATGAACCACAGCCCTTCTCATGCTTTCTGTTAATTATATATACCAACTATGTGAATGCACTACAGCTGGTACAGCGCAAATTCCCCACTTCCTACTGACAGCAGTCCTGCACAAAACAACTTCTGGCATGCACAATCACCTTGATTTTTGATCATCTGTGCTGGCAGTTTTCTGCGTTCAACAAGTTGCCAGTTGACAACTTGTACATCATGCGTGCGTGTGTTATATGAGTTACTGCAGCACACATTTTATCATCTACTGATATGGTTTATCAAATTATGTAACAGTTGAAGTCAGTTAGATTAACCATTGCATAATTCCAGGATTTTTACCTTTTTTGAGTTTGTACAACCTTGGAATTAGTATATTTAATTTCTGGGGTTGGTTTACATTTCCAATTACTTTTTTCAATGATTTTAGTGGTGATTAATGGTAATTGGTGATGAGTTTGTTCGATATTTTGTGTTTCGATGAAACTCATTGGAAATCATTCATTATTAAATCATATATATCTATATCTATATATGTCTATCTATGTGTATATATATTGCGTGTGTGTGTGTGTGTGTGTGTGTGTGTGTGTGTGTGTGTGCATATATATATATATATATATATATGGGTTCATATGATACCGTCGACAACTGACTAAATCGACAACCGGCCCTGCAGCACCAATTTACCGAAACCGCACAGCATCGACAGTTGAAATAACCGACACCGACTCTACCGACAACGCGCTACACCGACATCGCGTATTACACCTAACGGGTATTAACATGTGTGAGGTAGGGGAGGTATTTATAATGTTAGACTGAGTGACATAAGTTTAGCAATACCTCCCCTACCTCACACATGTTAATACCCGTTAGGTGTAATACGCGATGTTGGTGTAGCGCGTTGTCGGTAGAGTCGGTGTCGGTTATTTCAACTGTCGATGCTGTGCGGTTTCGGTAAATTGGTGCTGCAGGGCCGGTTGTCGATTTAGTCAGTTGTCGACGGTATCATATGAACCCATATATATATATATATATATATATATATATATATATATATATATATATATATACATACACAATACTGTTTTGAACAGCACTTTGCTCAAAAGAGTGTTCAGGTTGTTACATCATATATTGAATGTGCTTTGTGTTGAGTCCATGCGATATAGATAGGTGGAAACAGGAATGTTGATGTGTATGGTAAGTGGGTCAGGCTAGGATCATGTGTGTTTTAGGGTATGCTATGTTTAGGTAAGGAGGCAGATTTAATTGCATGTTAATGTGTAGGAGTGTATGCTGGTTAGGATTATAGAAGAGTTAGGCAAGGTGTTATGTTTAATGGTGTGTATGTGTCTGTGAGTATGTGTGTGTATGTGTGTGTGTGTGTGTGTGTGTGTGTGTGTGTGTGTGTGTGTGTGTTCAAGTACATATGTGTGCATGTTTGTGTGTGTGTGTGTGTGTGTGTGTGTGTGTGTGTGTGTGTGTGTGTGTGTACGCGGGTGTGTACATATACAGATCTCCCCAAACACACACACACACACATGCATACAGATTTATGCACGCACTTTTCATTTCTTTTTCTAAATATTTCACTTAATTTCTAAAGTAGATGACAATTCAGACTGTAAATATGCAAATTAGAATAGTTTTCTATTCATTAGCATATATTCATATATGTTTGGTTGCATGTTATTATATTATATATTGAAATATGGAACACTTGCAAGGAAGATAAAGAAACTAATAAACCAGAAAAACAAGCTTTAATGGAAGATAATAGCCCATGGGAAACACAAACGCAGGCTAGAATACGAATGAATTGAAAATAAAATTGTCGGTTAAAAGATAACATTAGTCTAGCCATGAGTGTTCTTTTCATTTGACGTAAATACAATAAGTTATCATTTTAGATATATTAATAATACTTGAGGGCATTGTTTATCAAAAATAACTGTAATAAAAAAATGATAGAATGATTTGACTAGTTCAGTAGAGCCAAATCCATGGTGACTCTGCAAATGTCTTCTATGCCTCTATGAAAATATTATTTACACAAGGAAGAAAACCACGTTTCCTATTACATCATGACTAGAAGAGATTCAGTGCCAATATCTAAAAAGTAAGATCAGTACCTCCAGTGGATGGGATAAGTAAAACAAATTTAATGTAATTGTGCTTTGAAATAGTGCGTTTAGAGGTGTTTAATTTTACTCTGAACAGTGGTATTGCAACTGCAGCAGACTGGTGAAAAGTAATTGTCATTCCTGTTTTTTTACGGCTAATGAAAATTGGTGAGATCCAGCTAATGTCAGTGCAATGAGCATTCTAGCTAATGCCAGAAAACTACTGAAAACATGTCTGGGAAACTCATCATGACATTGTCTAGAAATGCAGGTATTATTATGCAATTAAAACTGATTTGCTTGCATTCCAAAAAGATTCATCATCAATGCATACAACTTTTCTTTAACAGGCCACATTATACTTGCTTATAAAGTAGGGTCTACAAGTAGATGTAATTTGTTAAGTTGTTAATATATATATATATATATATATATATATATATATATATATATATTTATATATATATATACTAGGTTCATGGTTTGCACTGCATTGGATGCTTGTGTGTTTAAAAATCACCTTCATGGTCATTAACTAGTTAAAAGGAAAACTGATTTGGGGGGAAACCAGGTAGTTAACTCTCCAGAGACTCCTTTTTGTCCAGTGGTGATGATAACCACACAATGCAAAGTGTGTTCTGTGTTCAATCCTCAGACAAAGGACAGCATTTTCCTTTCCTACTTAGTTCTTAAGATATACTAGGTTCATGGCATATACTACACATGATGCTTGCATGTTTAAAAATAACCTTCGTGGAGGTTTCTAGTAAAAAGGAAAACTGCTCTTGGGAGAAACTGGGTATCCCAGCTGCAGTGACAACCAGAGCGCGGGGGGGTTCTTGTATTTAGTTCTCAGACAATGGTCAGAGTTTTCCTTTTCTATTGAGTTATATGACTACTACTTACTAATAAAGCTTTTGATAGCAATGACTGTGTAGCATTGCTTAGCTAAATGTGTTTTTATAGCAATAAATCTGTCTTCTCTAATTGGATGAATCACAACTTGAACAAAACCGGACATAAAAGCTAGGATTAATAAATATATGTACAAGAAAAATGATATAACTCTTATGATTGTGAAATGATTCTCTTTGAGGGTTCTATCTTTTGGCCTGCCTATAGTACAGTTTATTTGCTATCAACTGTTTTCTATGCCTATAATTGGGGGTAAAAATCAAAGCAAAAATTGGACTAAGATGGCCACTCAAGAGCCAATTCATTGAAAATGTACATTTTACAAAAATGCACATTGATTAAGTGAATTTTCTGCAGGAAGAATACATCTTTCTACAATGTTCAGTGACCTTGGAGTTCATTATTGTAAGTAAGGGAGTGTAAGCCAAAACTCCTCACATTATACTTGGTTTTGCTCTCCACATGTCAGAAAAATCAGATTCTACTTCAGACTCAATTTTAGCATAGAACCTAAATTTAATTAAAAGGACAAGAAAAGTGACACAATGCTACAAGACTACTTAGATAGAATAGACATATATCCAGTGGTAATACTTTTAACTTTTATATTTCAACAAGGTTAAACAAACTAATGATGGAAGAGTTATTATATAAATGTATTTACATTTCAGTAGGTAGATTCCTACATTCATTATTTGTAGGGTGTGATTAAAATCAATTTTATGATGCCAGCATGCCTTCACAAATTTGAATAACATAATACTTAGTTCAGCCATTTTCATTATAGGGAAGATTATTACCTAACCATTGTAAGCACCGTATTTGAAAGGAGCATTTATGCAGTGACGTTCCATTCTGAACCTGTTGCATATATACAGTGCTATAAAGCACTGGAAGTGTTTCATTTAATAAAGCACATGTACAACTGTAATAAAGAAACAAAACAATGTTATTGACTTGTATATATGAATGAACAATATACTGCAACAGTAATTGCTAAAGCACATGTGAGTACCAGAAAGATATAAGAGCTAGAGATTGTTCCCTTAAAGCATTTTATAGGTTCATAGGTTCATAGGTTGGTACTAGGCTATCAGCCCTAGGGCCTATACAAGCCTAGCCATAACAATTCTCTGGCTATTTCTTCCCACACTATTTACTTCCCTGGACCCCTGTCTAGCAGGGCGACTGACGTGATCCCCGGGGTGAATTTCCTTTCTCCCATCCAATCCTCAAGGTTCCTTTTGAAGAGGACCAAAGAGGCACTCTGCTTGACATGTATGGGCAATCTATTCCAGAGTCTGGGGAGTCTCTGGGTCAGGAACCTATCCCTTCAGCATGTTTTGTTTATTGTGATGACAAGGTTTAGATCCCTGGAGCGTGTGGCTCTGAGGGATTGGGATTTCTTTAAGTGTAGCATGTCCAACAGCTCTGGGTTTGACATGGCCTTGTATGTTAAGCAAAGATCGCCTCTGAGTAGACGATATGCGACAGAGTATAGCTGGAGTTTTTTAAGTCAGTCAGCATAGGGCATCTGCTTTAGGCCTGTGATTCTTTTAGTGGGGTATTTCTGTGGCCTTTCCAGTTGTTGCAGATGTCTTGAGAGGTACATACCAAACGGGGCATTGTATTCTATAATGGGTCTAATGAGGGATGAGTACAGTGGGACAATGACCTCCTTTTTTCTGGATGAAAAGTCCTTAGTGATGAGGTGTGCCACATAGAAGGATTTCCTGACTGTTGTGGCGATGTGGTTATCGAAGGTGAGACCACTGTCCACCTGTGTCCCTAAGTCTCTTATCAAACTTTCGGTGTTTAGTGAACTGCCACCTATATGGTAATTCACGGATACATGTTTTTTCCCAAAGGGGATAACTATACATTTCTTGGCATTGAGCTTGAGCCCATGGCTCTGGCACCAAGCATCTGTTTCTGTAAGGCCCTTTTGTAGAGTATCCACATAATTTGGGGATTCAATAATGGCTCCCAGTTTGAAGTCATCTGCAAACTTTGTTATCCAGAGTCCCTTAGTGTTGGCCTGTACTTCAGAGAAGTAGATGCCAAACAAGAGCGGTCCCAGGACTGAACCCTGAGGTACTCCACTTGTCACTTGTCTGAAGCTGGATTTGGAGTCGGCTACTTTTACAGTGTGGGTTCTATCAGTAAGCCAGTTAGCAACCCATTGGGTGACGTAGGGATTAATGCCCAGCTTAGTAAGTTTATCTATGATTCCAGAATGGGGGATGGTATCAAAGGCCTTGGCAAGGTCTAGATAGGCTGTGTGGACCACATTACCCTTGTCCATGGCTCTGGAGACTGATTTGAAGAAGTAAATCAAGTTCAGGAGACAAGATCGGCCCTTCACAAACCCAAACTGGGTGGGGTCCAGTGTTTGAAGGTTGCCAATGTCTTTGTTTATAAGTTCCATGATAATACGCTCCATGGCCTTGCAGATAAGGCTTGTCAGACTGATGGGATGGTAGTTTCCGGGATCCAAGGTGGATCCCCCCTTGTGGAGTGGGATAACTGTAGCTGTGCGCCACTCAGTGGGCACAAAACCTGAGGTGAGGCTATGATTAAATATGACACTTAAGTGAGGTGCCAGTTCATATTGTAGTTCATGTAGTACACAGCCTGGGATGTCATCTGGTCCCATGGATGCTGTATTCTTAGCTTTGGAGAGTGCGTTTTTTACCTGTGTGGCCATTATTACCGGAATTTGGCAATCTTCCGGTATTGAGATGGGCCATTTAGGGGGTGAGAGGGGGGAGAAGTTGGCACTGAATTAATCTGCCAGGATATTGGCAATATCCTTGGGATCAGTATATTTAATGCCATTCTGTTTTAGCTCAGAGCAGATCTGAGCATTGCCATTTAGATTCTTGACATAGTTATAGAATGCCTTGTTGTTGTCTTTGGAATCTTTGGCAATTTTATTTTCGTAATGAAGACATAGTCACCAAGAACCACAACAAAGCTACAGTGACGTGACAAGTGCTTCCAGCATTGAAATAGAAATGCAAGGATTGTTGCTATCTACTAGAAATAGCTTTCTTTCTACAAATGTACCGTCACAGTTCAAGCACAGGAAACCAGTATATAAATGCTACATTAATAATTAAAGATGGACTAGCAAAAGCATTTCTCAACATAATAAATAAACTTGTTGCCTTTACTTTGTACTTATAATCAGAGATTTCTAAACCTGAAAAAGAGCAACCATTGTCAGAGGTATAAGTATATAGACACAGCATAAATGCAGGACATAGGCAACAAATGCAGTTCAAAACATAAATCATATTAATGGTGAGATATGGACCTACAAGGTAAGAAAAATAAAGGCAGTAAGATCTTGCCTATGTTAGAAATGAAATTCTACATAAAAAAGAAGGCAGTTCTACAGTGAACGTTACACAAATACAGAGCTGATATTTGGATAGCCCATTACACAGACCACTGTGATCATACACCATATGAATATTATATATGATTTCATACAGATAAGAAAAAAACCTAGGGCATCAGGTTACAGTATATCAATGCTCACAGGAAACTAAATTTGCATCAAGACAATGAAACTGCAACATGATATGCATGTGCTTTGTGTTACCTTTCTAACAAAGTACAGTATAGAACACAGAAATTAGCAGGTTATGCAGATACATATTATTGCATTAGGTTAATAACTGATGCCTGCTTAAAACCATTAACATTGAGTTTTTGTGGGGTGGGGTTACAGACCATGTGAAGCATCAGAGTGTTAATGCGTACAAGCAAGCACAACAGTGCACTTCATTGGCATTATATCCTAACACAACAGTCATTGTGTAACATTAACAGCTTTACTCTAAGAGGTAGAACACCATGCACCTTGTACATTTCTGCAATTTTGCAGCACCTACAGAAAATGAACAACAAAGATGCAAAGAGAGGGATGTTACAAACTACTTGCACTGTGGTATTGTCTTTGTTTCAAACCATATGTTAATGTTCTGCAATGTGTTTTTACAGTGCAAAGTTGCTATAGATGACTAATATCAAATGCATATGTTAAACTGTAGTGTACAATATCGTGTTGGGCAGTTATTTGTGAGATGGGTACATTGGTGATGCCAGACAGTTTCAGACATGTCATTGTTAGAGTACGCATATACTTCTTCCTCTGCATAGGTAGACTCCATGGCACATAGCTTTGGAGCATTCTGCAGTCTACAGCATTTCTTTTGGGACATTTAATTTAGCCTGCTATCATCAATATTATAAGATACAGAGTTAACTTACAGTCCTTCCTACCACTTTAGTTGCCGTCTAAAAATAACAAAGTTAGTTTTGTTCCTTTGAAGTTCATGTCAATAAGATGGCTTAACTCAACTGAAAATGGGTGTCTGACATATTCCCAGCAAAACATGGGACATGACATTCATCATCTGTGCTGTAAAATGGTAGAAACATTACAAGGCAACATGCCTACTCATTATTTTGCCAGTAAAATAGACACCGGTTAGTTAATCACAAGAAGGGTGTGACATCATCTTTGAGTGACAACTTAACTTCAGATCTCTTCATAAGTGCTTAGAAAGTACAGAATATCAACAGGTAAAACAACATCGATATGAACTTACTGAATAGCAGACAATGCATAGGCAGCAGTATTCAAGCAATGATTGAACTAAAAATGTTGGCTAGGCTGGATCTTCTAGGAAGGGGAAATCACTCCTCTTTACTCCTGAAGGAGTGTTCTAAGATGAGTCATCATTGGGCGATAACAGCAAATCGAAACCACTGGAGATATACAATTAACAGTGTTCTTTGAAACAAATCGTCACTCTCTTTTTGTAGCAGGTCAAATGTTCCTTGCATTTTTCCTTGCCAAGTAAAATTTATATGAAAAGGGTAGATTTTCCAAAAAAGACGTCTAAATGAAGTAATTTATTTTATTTTTATTTATTTAACATTTGTTTACCGAGATTGTCCAACTGGACTAGTATTCCATTTTAAGCGGAGGCTCGGGGAGAAAAGCTCCATTACAAGCTAAACACATATAAAAATATATATTAGGTAATATAAAGAAAGTATAGAAGAAATAGAGTACAATATCTAGGACTGACTAACTTGAAAATATAAAACTATTTCAATCAGCATACAGTATTATGGAACTACTATAGACAACAGTATAATACAAAAATAAGACATTCTAACAATCAATTGGAAATAGCAGTGAAGCACTTATTTATATGGCAACTCAGAGATAAAGGAGTTACTTGAAATTAAGTGGGCAAGGTGCAGAGAACTTGAGTAAGTGAAGAGTGTAGATGGGAGAGATAAGGGGGGAGTACAAGAGAAGGGGGAAAGTGTGAGTGGGAGTGGAAGGGGAACAGACTGGAACAGAAAGAGAGAGAGAGAAGAAGCAGATGTGATGTAGGAAAGCTAGAAAAATGGGATGTATGATCACCTTGGAGATGTGTAGGAGCAGAGCCAGTTGTTGGTTATTTATGATCACTCTGGAGATGTGCAGGAGCAGAGCCAGTTGTTGGTTATTTATGATCACTCTGGAGATGTGCAGGAGCAGAGCCAGTTGTTGGTTATTTATGATCACTCTGGAGATGTGCAGGAGCAGAGCCAGTTGTTGGTTATTTATGATCACTCTGGAGATGTGCAGGAGCAGAGCCAGTTGTTGGTTATTTATGATCACTCTGGAGATGTGCAGGAGCAGAGCCAGTTGTTTGTTATTTATGATCACCTTGGAGATGTGCAGGAGCAGAGCCAGTTGTTGGTTATTTATGATCACTCTGGAGATGTGCAGGAGCAGAGCCAGTTGTTGGTTATTTATGATCACTCTGGAGATGTGCAGGAGCAGAGCCAGTTGTTGGTTATTTATGATCACTCTGGAGATGTGCAGGAGCAGAGCCAGTTGGTTATTTATGATCACTCTGGAGATGTGCAGGAGCAGAGCCAGTTGTTGGTTATTTATGATCACCATGGAGATGTGCAGGAGCAGAGCCAGTTGTTGGTTATTTATGATCACTCTGGAGATGTGCAGGAGCAGAGCCAGTTGTTGGTTATTTATGATCACTCTGGAGATGTGCAGGAGCAGAGCCAGTTGTTGGTTATTTATGATCACTCTGGAGATGTGCAGGAGCAGAGCCAGTTGTTGGTTATTTATGATCACTCTGGAGATGTGCAGGAGCAGAGCCAGTTTGTTATTTATGATCACTCTGGAGATGTGCAGGAGCAGAGCCAGTTGTTGGTTATTTATGATCACCTTGGAGATTTGCAGGAGCAGAGCCAGTTGTTGGTTATTTATGATCACTCTGGAGATGTGCAGGAGCAGAGCCAGTTGTTGGTTATTTATGATCACTCTGGAGATGTGCAGGAGCAGAGCCAGTTGTTGGTTATTTATGTTTACTCTGGAGATGTGCAGGAGCAGAGCCAGTTGTTGGTTATTTTTGATCACTCTGGAGATGTGCAGGAGCAGACCCAGTTGTTGGTTATTAATGATCACTCTGGAGATGTGCAGGAGCAGAGCCAGTTCATAGGTTCATAGGTTCATAGGTTCATACTAGGCTATCTGCCCAAGGGCATTTATAAGCCTAGCCCATAGTTATGTGGCTTTCGCCACCCCTTTAGTTTGAATAAAAACTATGCCTATCATTTTTCTGTGCCTCTGTCAAGCAGTGACACTGAAGTAATCCCTGGGGTATATCTGCGATCTCCCATCCATTGGTCAAGATTCCTCTTGAACAAGGCCAGCGAGGTGCTCTGCCTCACATGTACCGGGATTTTGTTCCACAGCATAGGGAGTCCCTGGGTGATGAATCTGTCCCTCCAGCACGTTCTATTTATAACTGTGTCAAGGTTTAAGTCTCCCCCCTTGTGGTTCTGAGGGATCTAGATTTTTGAGGTGAAGCATATTCATCAAATCTGGGTTTGACATGGCCTTATATGTCAGGCACAGGTCACCTCTGAGCAAGCGGTATGAGACTGAATAAAGCTGGAGTTCTTTCAGTCGGGCAGCATAAGACATATTTTTGAGACCCTTTATCCTTTTGGTGAGGAACTTTTGGGGCCTTTCAAGCTGCATCAGGTGTCTGGTCAGATACATTCGAACGGGCATTGTACTCAATCATAGGTCTAATGAGTGATGAGTACAGGGGACGATGACCTCCCTTGATCTAGATGTGAATCCCTTCATGATCAGGTGGGCGATATAGAAGGTTTTCCTAACTACTTTAGCAACATGAGTGTCAAATGAAAGACTACTGTCAACTTGGGTCCCCAGATCCCTGATGACTTTTTCTGTGCTCAGTGGATTGTCACCTATATGGTAGCTAGGGGTAACCTTGTTTTTCCCGAAGGGTATGACTATGCATTTTTTGGCGTTTAACTTCAGGCCATGGCTCTGGCACCAGTTATCCGTTTCTGTGAGGCCCTTCTGGAGGATATCTGTGTCAGATGTGTTTTCGACTATGGCCCAGTTTGCAGTCATCTGCAAACTTTGTCAGCCATAACCCTCCTGTGTTTGCTTGTACTTCAGAAAAGTAGATGCCGAACAAGAGTGGACCCAGGACTGAGCCCTGTGGGACACCACTTGTGACAGGCTTTGAGTCTGACATGGCTCCAGCAACTCTGACCCTGTGGGTTCTGTCGCTAGCCAGTTTGCAACCCATCTTGTGATGTATGGGTTTACATTCAAGCTGATGAGTTTTTCGATGATACCTGAGTGGGGTATTGTGTCGAAGGCCTTTGCCAGGTCGAGGTAGGCTGTATGGACTGCCTTTCCTCATCAATGGCCTTGGTGACTGTCTCGAAAAAGTCAACCAAGTTTAAGAGGCAGGATCTGCCTTTGACAAAGCCAAACTGGGTTGGATCCAAAGTCTGCAAGTTCCCTATGTCTTTATTTATGAGTTCCATTATGATCCTCTCCATGGCTTTGCAGATAAGGCTTGTCAAGCTAATGGGGCAGTAATTTCCAGGGTCTGTGGAGGCACCGCCCTTATGAAGTGGGACCACAGTCGCCGTGCGCCACTCCTTGGGTACGTATCCTGAGGTGAGGCTAAGATTAAACAGCTGTCCTAACTGTGGGTTTAATTCCTCGTTGAGTTCATGAAGCACACAGCCGGGGACACCATCCGGTCCCATGGATGCTGTGTTTTTTGCCTTAGTGAGGGCAGTTCTCACCTGGCCATTGTCTTTGTTTGGGGTGCTCCAATCCTCTGGAATAGTTATCTCTCCTTTTGGGGAGTTTGCACTGAACCTGTCAGCCAGTATGTTAGCAATGTGTGTAGGTTCAGTAATTTTCACATCATTTTGAACTAATTCTGAGCATATCTGGGAGTTTCCTCCTAGGTGTCTAACATAGCTAAAGAAGGCATTATGATTGTCTTTAGAGTCCTTGGCGATTTTTCTCTCAAAATTTGCCTTTGATGATTTTATGAGAGCTCTTAGTTTTTTACTTATAATGATCAAAGGTGTCTTACCTTTCAAGGATTTTGCTCTATCTTGTAGTAGCTTCCTCCTTTTGTTGTAGAGCTTGTTTATGGCTGGGGTCCACCAGACTGGACGCTTGCCTTTGGTACAGAGAGTCTTAGTTTTGTTTGGGATTGCCTGATCCATGCAGTCCTGTAGGTGCTGGTAGAAGGCATTTGTAAGTGATTCAGCGGTTTGAGTAATTTTACCACTGGCTCAGGGGCCTTAAAGGAGACCACACTAGTTTTTAGTAGTGTGAAATCAGAGTTTGTGAAGGTTTTCACTGAGGTTTTTTTTGTTTCAGGTGGGGCGGGATGAGGACCTCCAGCGAGATTAGTTTATGATCTGATCTCACCAGTGAGGGTATACTTCGGTGTTGAACATTTTGATCCCATGTTCGTGATGATGAGATCAAGTATGTTTTCACCTCTTGTGGGGATGGTGACTAGTTGTTCCATGGCATTTGAGTTTATGAACTCCAGGAATCTTTGGGTTAGAGTGTTCGGGCTTGAGTAGTGTTCCCAGTCTATATTAGGGTAGTTGAAGTCACCTAGTATGATGGTGTTTGGAGATACATTTATCCCTCCAATGTTTTCAGGAAGGCCATGTGAGGTTCCTGAGTTTGAGAGGGTGGCCTGTAACATGCTACAAATTGCAGAGCAGTCTTGCCTATGGTTAATTGCACCTGGATGGTCTCTGATGCATCGTGCGTTGCCACCAACCTTGAGGTGTGGGTGTCCTTTATGAATATGGACACCCCTCCTTTCTTGGTGTTGTCCGGATTTTGGGGCGGAACATATGATATGAGGTGAAACCTGTTAGTGCTGGGGTGCTCTCAGGAGCCTTGAACCAGGTTTCTGTCACAGCACAGACATTGATGTTCTCCATTTTGAGAAGGGCCTCGAAAAGTGCGTGCATCTTGAGATTGAGACTTCTGGCATTGAGCAGCATTACCCTTAGTTTTTTTCCTTTTTGGTGTTCTAGGGTGGTAGGTTTAGAATTTGAGCCTTGCCATAAAAGGCACTATGGGAGTGGCAAGAGCCTTTGCCAATATCCGGAAGCCCAAGGGTGACAGGTGCAAGCCGTCCCTTGCGAAGCAGCGTGGCTTGTCCAGCATGTCATCCCAGGCAGACAGACATTGGATCCCCTTTGAATGACACCAGAATTTAAGCCAATTATTAAAGCTGATCATCTTATCACTGTATTGTGGCATCATTCTAGGTGAAGGTAGGATACTGCTCAAGGTCAGGGTCATACCTGCCTGGGCTACATAATCAGAGAGCTCCTCGACGTCCCTTTTCATGTAGTCCAAGGAGGTACGTCTCAGGTCGTTGACACCAGCGTGGACAATGACTGAGTCATACTTGTACCTGCTGTTGAGAGACCTGAGTGCTTGCATTATGTGGCGGATTCTAGCGCCCGACAGGCAGCTTACTGTGACCTTCTCCTTACTCAGTCTGGTGAGCGGGACGTCACTGTGTCTGACTATGGAATCACCAATGACAAGTGTGTCTGGCATTTTGTTTGGCCTTAAGAGCTGTGACTGTTTGACACTCTGACTGTGTGGTCTATGTGTTGCATGTGTTGGGTCGTGAGGTGGTAGTTGTTTGGGTGTCTGCTTTGGTGGCCTCTGCTGTTTTGGTAAATTTTTGATCAGAGCCTCCGAGTATGTCTTTGTGTGAGTATGTGTATGATTTGAAGTTGTGATGGTACCATGTGTGACTGGGTATGTATTGTGTGTGGTTGCCTTCTCCTCCTGTCTGGTCTTGCCAGTCCTATGTTGAGAGAGCTCAGCCTCCAGTTTGGCCGTATAGTTGCATCTCTCGCATGTATTTGTGTTTTGTGGGAGAAGGAGAGGATTGTCTGTGTACATGAGGCAATTGTAACATTGCCTCAATATTCCCAGGTTCACCAGTTGAGCTGGAGAGGACACTAGCAACTGATCCCTCGACATACTAGAAGTAGTAGATAAAGAACTTTCAAAGGACTCCGGGGGAAGTGGGTTTTAGGCTGGTGGGGTACTATCTATAATAAGAGTGCTTTATCAAGGTGCAAGTACTGTAGGAGTAAGTGCTAGGCTTTACAGATAGAGAATAGCTTACTTGGGAATCAAGTAGAGATGAACTTTTCAGTTATAGGATATGCTGGTTAGATCAGCAGTACAGTTTAGCGTGTTTTATAGCAGGGGGCTGAAGGGAGCTAGGAATTGGCCCAAAACGACCAATGGACTACTAGTTTCTGGATGAAACTTCACCAAATCGGACAAAAAGGCCGCTCAGTGCTTCCCACTCCCACTGTTGGTTATTTATGATCACTCTGGAGATGTGCAGGAGCAGAGCCAGTTGTTGGTTATTTTTGATCACCCTGGAGATGTGCAGGAGCAGAGCCAGTTGTTGGTTATTTATGATCACTCTGGAGATGTGCAGGAGCAGAGCCAGTTGTTGGTTATTTATGATCACTCTGGAGATGTGCAGGAGCAGAGCCAGTTGTTGGTTATTTATGATCACTCTGGAGATGTGCAGGAGCAGAGCCAGTTGTTGGTTATTTATGATCACTCTGGAGATGTGTAGGAGCAGAGCCAGTTGTTGGTTATTTATGATCACTCTGGAGATGTGCAGGAGCAGAGCCAGTTGTTGGTTATTTATGATCACTCTGGAGATGTGCGGGAGCAGAGCCAGTTGTTGGTTATTTATGATCAACTTGGAGATGTGCAGGAGCAGAGCCAGTTGTTGGTTATTTATGATCACTCTGGAGATGTGCAGGAGCAGAGTCAGTTGTTGGTTATTTATGATCACTCTGGAGATATGCAGGAGCAGAGCCAGTTGTTGGTTATTTATGATCACTCTGGAGATGTGCAGGAGCAGAGCCAGTTGATGGTTATTTATGATGACTCTGGAGATGTGCAGGAGCAGAGCCAGTTTTTGGTTATTTATGATCACTCTGGAGATGTGCAGGAGCAGAGCCAATTGTTGGTTATTTATGATCACTCTGGAGATATGCAGGAGCAGAGCCAGTTGTTGGTTATTTATGATCACCTTGGAGATGTGCAATAGCAGAGCCAGTTGTTGGTTATTTATGATCACTCTGGAGATGTGCAGGAGCAGAGCCAGTTGTTGGTTATTTATGATCACTCTGGAGATGTGCAGAAGCAGAGCCAGTTGTTGGTTATTTATGATCACTCTGGAGATATGCAGGAGCAGAGCCAGTTGTTGGTTATTTATGATCACTCTGGAGATGTGCAGGAGCAGAGCCAGTTGTTGGTTATTTATGATCACCCTGGAGATGTGCAGGAGTAGAGCTAGTTGTTGGTTATTTATGATCACTCTGGAGATGTGCAGGGGCAGAGCCAGTTGTTGGTTATTTATGATCACTCTGGAGATGTGCAGGAGCAGAGCCAGTTGTTGGTTATTTATGATCACTCTGGAGATGTGTAGGAGCAGAGCCAGTTGTTGGTTATTTATGATCACTCTGGAGATGTGGAGGAGTAGAGCCAGTTGTTGGTTATTTATGATCACCTTGGAGATGTGCAGGAGCAGAGCCAGTTGTTGGTTATTTATGATCACTCTGGAGATGTGCAGGAGCAGAGCCAGTTGTTGGTTATTTATGATCACTCTGGAGATGTGCAGGAGCAGAGCCAGTTGTTGGTTATTTATGTTTACTCTGGAGATGTGCAGGAGCAGAGCCAGTTGTTGGTTATTTTTGATCACTCTGGAGATGTGCAGGAGCAGACCCAGTTGTTAGTTATTTATGATCACTCTGGAGATGTGCAGGAGCAGAGCCAGTTGTTGGTTATTTATGATCACTCTGGAGATGTGCAGGAGCAGAGCCAGTTGTTGGTTATTTTTGTTCACCCTGGAGATGTGCAGGAGCAGAGCCAGTTGTTGGTTATTTATGATCACTCTGGAGATGTGCAGGAGCAGAGCCAGTTGGTTATTTATGACCACTCTGGAGATGTGCAGGAGCAGAGCCAGTTGTTGGTTATTTATGATCACTCTGGAGATGTGCAGGAGCAGAGCCAGTTGTTGGTTATTTATGATCACTCTGGAGATGTGTAGGAACAGAGCCAGTTTTTGGTTATTTATGATCACCCTGGAGATGTGCAGGAGCAGAGCTAGTTGTTGGTTATTTATGATCACTCTGGAGATGTGCAGGGGCAGAGCCAGTTGTTGGTTATTTATGATCACTCTGGAGATGTGCAGGAGCAGAGCCAGTTGTTGGTTATTTATGATCACTCTGGAGATGTGTAGGAGCAGAGCCAGTTGTTGGTTATTTATGATCACTCTGGAGATGTGGAGGAGCAGAGCCAGTTGTTGGTTATTTATGATCACCTTGGAGATGTGCAGGAGCAGAGCCAGTTGTTGGTTATTTATGATCACTCTGGAGATGTGCAGGAGCAGAGCCAGTTGTTGGTTATTTATGATCACTCTGGAGATGTGCAGGAGCAGAGCCAGTTGTTGGTTATTTATGTTTACTCTGGAGATGTGCAGGAGCAGAGCCAGTTGTTGTTTTTTTTTGATCACTCTGGAGATGTGCAGGAGCAGACCCAGTTGTTAGTTATTTATGATCACTCTGGAGATGTGCAGGAGCAGAGCCAGTTGTTGGTTATTTATGATCACTCTGGAGATGTGCAGGGGCAGAGCCAGTTGTTGGTTATTTATGATCACTCAGGAGATGTGCAGGAGCAGAGCCAGTTGTTGGTTATTTATGATCACTCTGGAGATGTGTAGGAGCAGAGCCAGTTGTTGGTTATTTATGATCACTCTGGAGATGTGGAGGAGCAGAGCCAGTTGTTGGTTATTTATGATCACCTTGGAGATGTGCAGGAGCAGAGCCAGTTGTTGGTTATTTATGATCACTCTGGAGATGTGCAGGAGCAGAGCCAGTTGTTGGTTATTTATGATCACTCTGGAGATGTGCAGGAGCAGAGCCAGTTGTTGGTTATTTATGTTTACTCTGGAGATGTGCAGGAGCAGAGCCAGTTGTTGGTTATTTTTGATCACTCTGGAGATGTGCAGGAGCAGACCCAGTTGTTAGTTATTTATGATCACTCTGGAGATGTGCAGGAGCAGAGCCAGTTGTTGGTTATTTATGATCACTCTGGAGATGTGCAGGAGCAGAGCCAGTTGTTGGTTATTTTTGTTCACCCTGGAGATGTGCAGGAGCAGAACCAGTTGTTGGTTATTTATGATCACTCTGGAGATGTGCAGGAGCAGAGCCAGTTGGTTATTTATGACCACTCTGGAGATGTGCAGGAGCAGAGCCAGTTGTTGGTTATTTATGATCACTCTGGAGATGTGCAGGAGCAGAGCCAGTTGTTGGTTATTTATGATCACTCTGGAGATGTGTAGGAATAGAGCCAGTTTTTGGTTATTTATGATCACCCTGGAGATGTGCAGGAGCAGAGCTAGTTGTTGGTTATTAATGATCACTCTGGAGATGTGCAGGGGCAGAGCCAGTTGTTGGTTATTTATGATCACTCTGGAGATGTGCAGGAGCAGAGCCAGTTGTTGGTTATTTATGATCACTCTGGAGATGTGTAGGAGCAGAGCCAGTTGTTGGTTATTTATGATCACTCTGGAGATGTGGAGGAGCAGAGCCAGTTGTTGGTTATTTATGATCACCTTGGAGATGTGCAGGAGCAGAGCCAGTTGTTGGTTATTTATGATCACTCTGGAGATATGCAGGAGCAGAGCCAGTTGTTGGTTATTTATGATCACTCTGGAGATGTGCAGGAGCAGAGCCAGTTGTGGTTATTTATGTTTACTCTGGAGATGTGCAGGAGCAGAGCCAGTTGTTGTTTTTTTTTTATCACTCTGGAGATGTGCAGGAGCAGACCCATTTGTTAGTTATTTATGATCACTCTGGAGATGTGCAGGAGCAGAGCCAGTTGTTGGTTATTTATGATCACTCTGGAGATGTGCAGGAGCAGAGCCAGTTGTTGGTTATTTTTGATCACCCTGGAGATGTGCAGGAGCAGAGCCAACTGTTGGTTATTTATGATCACTCTGGAGATGTGCAGGAGCAGAGCCAGTTGTTGGTTATTTATGATCACTCTGGAAATGTGCAGGAGCAGAGCCAGTTGTTGGTTATTTATGATCCCTCTGGAGATGTGCAGGAGCAGAGCCAGTTGTTGGTTATTTATGATCACTCTGGAGATGTGCAGAAGCAGAGCCAGTTGTTGGTTATTTATGATCACTCTGGAAATGTGCAGGAGCAGAGCCAGTTGTTGGTTATTTATGATCACTCTGGAGATGTGCAGGAGCAGAGCCAGTTGTTGGTTATTTATGATCACTCTGGAGATGTGCAGGAGCAGAGCCAGTTGTTGGTTATTTATGATCACTCTGGAGATGTGCAGGAGCAGAGCCAGTTGTTGGTTATTTATGATCACCCTGGAGATGTGCAGGAGCAGAGCCAGTTGTTGGTTATTTATGATCACTCTGGAGATGTGCAGGAGTAGAGCCAGTTGTTGGTTATTTATGATCACTCTGGAGATGTGCAGGAGCAGAGCCAGTTGTTGGTTATTTATGATCACTCTGGAGATGTGCAGGAGCAGAGCCAGTTGTTGGTTATTTATGATCACCCTGGAGATGTGCAGGAGCAGAGCCAGTTGTTGGTTATTTATGATCACTCTGGAGATGTGCAGGAGCAGAGCCAGTTGTTGGTTATTTATGATCACTCTGGAGATGTGCAGGAGCAGAGCCAGTTGTTGGTTATTTATGATCACTCTGGAGATGTGCAGGAGCAGAGCCAGTTGTTGGTTATTTATGATCACTCTGGAGATGTGCAGGAGCAGAGCCAGTTGTTGGTTATTTATGATCACTCTGGCGATGTGCAGGAGCAGAGCCAGTTGTTGGTTATTTATGAACACTCTGGAGATGTGCAGGAGCAGAGCCAGTTGTTGGTTATTTATGATCACTCTGGAGATGTGCACTAACAGAGCCAGTTGTTGGTTATTTATGATCACTCTGGAGATGTACAGGAGCAGAGCCAGTTGTTGGTTATTTATGATCACTTTGGAGATGTGCAGGAGCAGACCCAGTTGTTGGTTAAATGTTCTCTGAGAAGTGGTTTAAACTTGGATGAGTTGGTGGCATTTAGGATGTGTTGAGGGATGGAATTCCACGTTCTGGATATTTGGTTGGAGACCTGAGACTCTTCATAGCTATTGCTGGATCTAAGTGATTTTTAACAGGAATTTGTCAGATGATCTTAAGTTTCTATTATTAGTGTATAGTTTTATCAGGTGTTTGAGTGCTGGGCATTTATCAGGATGACTTATGATGGTATGGGTAGTAGTTAATTGATTTAAGATAAGAAATTGGTTAGTTCAAACCACTTGAGTTTATGAATGGCATCAAAGTGATGGGATTTGTAAGCGGAGACTGTTGTGAATCTGGCAATTTTGTTGCACCGAGCCTTTAGTTTTTTTTAAGTCTGTTTTTTTAGGTTTGTGAAGATGGGAGAGGCATAAAGAAAAGTAGATAGTAGATGGGTCCTGGCAATTGATGGTCTAGTGATGTTGGTTAGGAATGGTTTGATTCTGTTATAGTGAAACTAGTTTCATATGGGCATTTTTAATGACCAGTAGTGACAGAAAACAACTACTAAGAAACACAAAGCCATACTAATGTGATGTCCATGTGTGTGTGTGTGTGTGTGTGTGTGTGTGTGTGTGTGTGTGTGTGTGTGTGTGTGTGTGTGTGTGTGTGTGTGTGTGCATGCACATGCACGTGTGTGTCTCTTTTAATCTTTAATGCCCCTCCACCCCAGAGAGCAAATTACAATTTCTTTACATATTACACCTTGCTGCATTTTTGCACTATACTACACATACTCTACATATTTTTCACATAGCTTTCTGTGATAAACAGTTTTGATTTTCCTACATATTTTTTCCCAAAAAAAAAAAAAAAAACGGTTTGCACAGCTCCTTTATATCTCTTCCTGTTGCTTCATCTCCTTTGAAAAAAAAAACAATTACAGATTCTGTTCGACTCCTTACAGTAAGCATGTAACTAATAATGCAATACTGTACAAATTTTAAACTTTAGATGCTAGAAGGCAGTCAAGAGTATTGATAGTAGTAAAAATGTTAATTATTTATTTATTTATTTATTTATTTATTTATTTATTTATTTATTTATTTATTGACATTTGTTAACCGGGTTTGTCCAACTGGGCTTGTGGCCCATTTTCAGTGGAGACCCGAGGAGAAAAGCTCCAGTAATACATTTTAAAACAAGTACAATTTTAAACAATATTGATATAATAGCAGTTATAGCAAAATGATTCACATATGTTGGGTTACATGCATAAAGTTAAAGTTGCATTAAAAAGAAGCTAAGTAACAATTTTACATTGATATAGTTCAATAGGTCAACAATAAACATTTTTTGTTTGTATAAAATTGTGCAAATGCATAGTAGACACATTGGAGAGAGAGGTGTAATGAGGTACTAAGTATGGTCCTTTTGAGGCTACATAAAGGGAAGGAAGACTAGGTAGGGTCATGGCAAGGGCAGGTTCTGGAATTGAGAAAATAAGCTTTTAGTTAATTTTTAAAGTGCGAGGTGTGGGAGATTGAAAGTAAGTCAAGGGAAAGTTTGTTCCAAGCATGGGCAAGGGAGTGTTTGTAGAGTAGTTTGCCTACTGACCTTTTTGGGTGGTAGATATCAAGTAATTGTTGGTTAGAAGTACGGAGGGTCCGGGATGGGATGTAGATGGAGACTAAGGAAGATAGAGATGGACAGAAGGAGGGTTTATAAAGAATACAGTGTAGCATATGAAATTGATAAGATAGCAGAAACTGGGGAAGTTCAAGCCATTGAAGAGAGTTTAAAGAAATGCAGTGGTGTGAGTTGTATGGTGAGTTAGTAATGAATCTGGCTATTTTATGGTAAGTCTGTTGCAGTTTGTTTAGAGTGGAGGCCTGGATATTGGTAAGAACTGGGGCGGCATATAAGAGGAAGGGGAGGAGGAGTGCCTGGCCCAGGGTAAGTCTAGATTCAGGGGTTAGGAATTTTTTGTTCCGATATAGCAGACGTAGTTTGTGGTTTGTCTTTTTTATACATTGGAATATGTGTAGGTTGAACTTGAGTTCGTCATCGATAATGACCCCTAGGAGTTTTGTGTGGGTGTCAGGTTGGATGTTTGTATTGTTGGAAGGTGTAATAAAAAAGGAGGTTTTGTGATGAGAAAGAGAACGGGAAGGAAAAGTAGAAGTTTGGTCTGTTTGAGATTTAGGTCCAATAGGTTGTGAGAGAGCCATTGTTCAGTGGATAGTAGGGCCTGTTGGGTCAGGGAGTGTAGTTCAGGAATGTTATTTGAGATAGATATAAGTGTGGAGTCATCGGCATATTGAATAAGGGAGGATTTTTTGCATGAGGTGTAAAGATCATTGGTGAAGATGTTAAACAAAAGGGGTCCCAAGATGGAACCTTGGGGAACACCAGTGGAGATGGGAAGGAAAGGTGAGGAGGATGAGAGCCATTTGACAGATTGTTAACAATATGGTACATGTTATTCAATATGGGTTTCAAGTAAGGTCAGATGCGGATTGCAGCTAGGTTCTTTACAGTTATCCATCCATTTTCTGATTAAGTAGTACCCTTTGTAGGTTCACAGTTACCTTGGAGCTTTTCCTTGCAAACAATGGGTATAAGGCAGTGAAACTTATTCCAGACAGGTGATTGTATGCTGTTGTATACACTCTCTTCCCCTAATTACACACTACTCCAACATGTACCAGCAGTTTACATAACTGTAACTGAGTTTCTACATGTCTTTGGAAGGTGAGAGGAAACTAGAGTATCCAAAGAAATCTATGGGGATGCAGGGAACAAAGAGAAACTCTGCAAGAGAAGGCAACCAGCCAAGAATCAAACTGTAAAACCTCTTGCTGTGAGGCAATATTCACAATATGTTCAAGGTCTTAATTATTGTGATAACTGCCTTTCATTTGTTGGGTCTATGTGTACTTATATAAGAATATTGTATCAGTTAATTTTTAATTGGGAAATATATAGTACAAAAGCATCCTTTTTATTTCCTCTGATCTGCATAAATTTCTTTCAGCTGAGACTGTTCCCTTACAAATAATTTAGGCCCGGATATATGCTATTGAGCTGATTCATTTTTTTAGTTTTAGATCCTCTAGCTGAGGTAATGTGAATGCATTACCTGTAAATGAACAGGGGTTAACCATGTTTTATTTATTTATTTAACATTTGTTAATTGGGAAAGTCCAACTTGGAACAAAGCCAATTGTCAGAGGAGAAATGCTCCAGATAGATAAATGTTCCAGATTTATAAACCTGGGCATTTGTGTGCTATGCCTTTTTCATGATTTTTGAAAGGTCTGGATGTATTTGTAAAACAATGTTGGATTGTCTAGATTCCTATACCAATGTTATTTGAGGGAGCATTTTGCAGGATTACATTTCATTGGTCAGGCAGTTTGGTGTTTTGCCTAGCACTGTCCAAGTAAAATAGTATTGCTTTTCACACTCTTCAACAGAAAAGTAGAATGCCTATAGCTTTCACCCACCCTACACTTGATGTGTATTCTAACACTGACTAAAAATACAGTTTCCATAGAGACTGGGAATACTAGCATTCTACCAGCCTAACATCTGTGTTGTGATGATCTCAGGTTTGCCAAGAAAAATAAAACTGAATGAGTTTTCCTGTAAAGCAAAATACTTAGCAGCAAAATTAAAAGCAGAGAATACAAATTCAAGTAAGGGATCATCTCTTTAAACTGATCTTACATTTTCCCTAAAAGAAAAAAGAAAAAAATGCATTTACCCTCAATATCTTATTATGAGGGAGGGAGAAAAACATTTTATTGTGATTAAAAGGCCCAAAGTTATGTTATAAGACTAATAAATCTGAAGGTTTAATGCTGCAGATTCATTAACAATGAGCTGTGATCAATGACACATGGCATGCCTCCACTGTTTCTCCTTTAATTTAGGCATGTTGTAGTCATGTGTTTTAGTGATATTGTTTATGTTTCAATTTTTCTTCAGACCTAAGTGAGTTGTGGTTCTTTTGCCCCATTTCCTAAATATTACTGATGCATTTTATCTGCCTCACAGGCTTATAGTTTGGCAAGTTGTTTTATTTTGTGGACACTGCAGTAGAAAAAATGTTTTTAACATAAAAACTAATAACTAAAACTGAAATGTGGAAACACAACCATGAAATAAACAAACCTCACGGCCTCACTGTAGTTAACAGAAACTGAGCTCTTTCATCTACTTTATGATTAACAAAGTTTAGTTTCTATTAACTTCAGTTAATGGGACTGTGGAAAACTTGCTCAGACTAGTAGTAAATGCATATGTGCTTGGTTTACATCTGTGGCGCTGAGTTTAGCAGGTCTGAACATTTCAGTGGATGCATTGCTCATTTCATACATTTAGAGGCTGTAGCTCGTTTGTTTGTTAATTGGGTAAGTGGACAAGTCCATGGACTCTTTTAACCCCAATGTGAGAAGCATGACTTAATATATGCAACTATATTAATAGCATTTTGTGCATCAATTCATGACAAATTCTTAATACAGTCTTAAGGATATATACAAACACTATCATATGCTGGTTAATTTTCTAAGACACATAATAACAGTGTTAATGACACAAAACAGGATTTAACAATATTACCAGTCTATCCTAAACCAGTAGTAACATGGACTGCTTAATTAATGGCTCAGATTCATAGATGTTTAGTTTATTGCATAGAGCATATTATCACGGCTACTGGCAGCATGTAAGGATATGAGTACTTACAAGACACAGATAACATGGCCACATGGGGCAAAATAGTAAACTATAATGAATGTATAATGACATGGAAATAAAGAATGACACGCAGATGAGCCATACTGTGTATGTAAATGACAACAACTAAAATGGTGGACCAGTTCAGAAATGTATAAAATGGGCTTGCTGTACCATAACACAGCCATTTTTTTACATTGAAAATTGTGGTGTATGTATTAATAGCGTATGCTTTTTAGCTGCACTCATACCCCATGCGTGCTCGTTTGGATATTTTGATATCATACCATCCACACTAATGCAACATTACCTGACGTTAGTGATAAATAATGAAGGTAGAAAGATTCAAACCCTGTACCCTGCTCATTAACAACTCAGAGTTTTCATCTTCTGCACTATTATTCTAATCACTGAGGTTTGCAGCCACAAAAAATGACAGAAAGTGCATGCTAATTCAAAATCTGTTAATATAACAGTTAAGTACATAAGAAGTGTATTTAAAATCTAGCCTTGATTCTGAATATTTGTCTTCTCATTATTTGTGGCTTTGCTACTGATTCTTGTGTTAACACAAGCGAAAAGTTTGTAGGAGAAGGATAGGAGCTGGCTCTTGACTGGCTGTAAGCATACTGCTTAAATGATCCTGAATTTCCTGAATGATCCTTATTTCTGGCCATATTTTGGTATTTTTCTTGTAAAATTTATAGGTCCTCTGTCAAACTGTTCATAGGATCATAGGAAGTTACTAGGCTATTGGCCCTGAGGCCCTTATAAGCCTAGCCAAGAGTTTAGCCCATGTAGAGACAAATCAGCACCTGCTGCCCCTGTTCAGCTGGGACATGGATGGAATCCAAGGGATGGATTTTCTATTTCCCATCCAGTTATCCAGGATGAGCTTAAAAGGGGGCTCAGAGGTACTCTACTTGACATGGAGAGGGAGTCCATTCCACAAATGGGTAAGTTTCTGGAAGACAAATCTGTCCCGCCAACAAGTCCTATTGATGTCAGAGACCAGGTTAAGGCCACGCATGCGGGTTACTCGAGTGAAGCTTGACTTGCGGATATGCTGCAGTCTCAGCAAGGCGGGGTCCAAGATCGTCTTCTATGCCAGACAGAGGTCACCTCTGAGGAGCCTGCATAAAACTAAGTGAAAGGCTAGGGCTTTTAGCCTATCTGTGTATGGTAGATTTTTGAGACCCTAGATTCTCCTGGTGAGGAACCTCTGTGGTCTCTCCAGCTGCTGCGTGTGCTTTGCGAGGTACATGCTGAATGGGGCATTGTACTCAATAGTGGGCCTTATAAGGGAAGAATACAGGGATGTTATGACCTCCTTTTCCCTGGATGAGATACCCTTACTTATGAGGTAGGCCATGTAGAAAGATTTCTGTACAATGGAAACAACGTGGTGGTCAAAAGTCAGGTTGCTATCAACTGGGGTGCCCAAATCCCTCACAATTGACTGCATGCTTAAGACATTGTTATTAATGTGATAATTTGTGGGGGCATCACTCTCCCGAATGGAGATAATGATGTATTTTTTGTATTCAGCTTGAAGCCATGTTTCTGGCACCAGTCATTTGTTTGGGTAAGACCCTCTTAGAGGATGTCCACGTCACTAAGGGAAATCATGACAGTGCCCAGCTTGCAGTCATCTGCAAACTTGGTCAGGCATAGCCCACTGGTTTTGGCCTGCAACTCAGAAAGTATATCCTAAATAACAAAGGCTCCAGGACCAAACCCTGGGGTAAGCCACTCGATATGGGTCCACTGCTTGAGGTGGTGTCTTCCCCTATTTTGACTAGGTGGGTTCTATCAATGAGCCAGTTAGCTACCCATCTGGTAACATATGGAGTAATATACATATGGAGCCTAGCTGAGAGAGTTTATCTATTATGCCCAAGTGGGGAATAGTGTCGAATGCTTTGGCCAGGTGTCTTCCCCTCATCTGTGGCTTTGGGGACTGTCTCAAAAAAGTCAACCAAATTTAACATACATGACCTCCCCTTTATGAAGCCAAACTGTGTGGGATCAAGTGTTTGGAGGTTGCAAATGTCCTTGTTAATAAGGTCCATGATAATCTGTTCCATGGCCTTGCAGATCAGGCTAGTTAGGCTGATGGGTCTATAATTTCCTGGATCAGTGTACGCTCCACTTTTGTGTAAAGGGATGACAGTGGCTGTCCTCCACTCAGCTGGGACAAAGCCAGTACTCAGGCTTTTGTTGTTTAGGGTGCCTAATGGTTCTGCATGTTCCTGCCTGAGTTCATGTAGGATGCAAACTGGGATTTTATCGGGTCCATGGAGGCTGAATTTTTTGCCTTTGAGAGAGTAGTGATGACCTAATCCCTAGATATAAGGGGAAGGGGGCAGGTACTGGGAATGTCCTGATTTACTGATGTGGGACAGAGGGGTGAAATTTTTGTTGAATCTTGTCAGCCAGCAAGTTTGCTATATCTACAGCATTTGTATATGTGGTGTCCTTGACCACCACTTCTGAACAGATCTGGGTGCTACCTTTGAGATTACAGACATATGTGAAGAAGGCCTTATGATTGTCTCTAGTAGATGTGGCCAATTTGGACTTGAAGTTTGCTTTGGAGGATTTCACTAGTGCTCTTATTTGCTTGCTTAGGCTAAGGAGAGATTGCTTCCATTTGGGCACCTGCTCCTTCTTGATCCTGGGCAGCATTTTTGTGTATTGTTATAGAGTTTTTTTTATTGCAGATGTCCACTAGACTGGTTTACTCTTCTTGTGGAGGATGTCAGGTATTCCTGATTCCATGCATCTATATAAATGTTCATATAGTAATTTTTGGATACTAGTGCCAGTTCCTGGAAAGGGGGGGGGCTTTGAAGCTGCTTATACTATCCCTCAGGAGGCTGTAATCAGCTTTGGATAAGTTTGTTTGTTTGACCCTAGCTAGAGGGAGGTTGGGGGACATGGTGACTTGGAATGTGACCGCTTTATGGTTGGATCGTACAAGGGAGGACGATACTGCAGGGATGCTGCAATGGTTACTCATGTTGGCTAATATCCAGTCCAAGATATTATCACCTCTTGTGGGGGTATTGACTAGCTCTTCCAAAGCATTTGCATTGACAAAATTGCGGAAACTCTGGGCATTTGTGTTCTGGCATGAGTAGCTCTTCCATTCTATGTTTGGGTAGTTAAAGTCACCCAGGATCAGAGTAAAGGGTTGAGTCTTGATAGATTCGAAGAGGTCAAAAGAGGCAGATTGGGAATCTTGAGTCAGATTTTGGGGCCAGTAGCTAGCTATGATTTGTATAGGGGTCTTGTCAATGGTTAACTGCACCTGGAGTGTCTACTGTGCATCATACTGTTTGACCAGCCTGGAGGTGTGTATGTCTTTAATATATATTTAAACTCCACCTCCTTTGGGTTTACTACCCACAATTTGGGGTCTGAATGTATGATAGGATTAGTAACCTGGTATGGTTGGGGTGCTCTCTGCAGCTCTGAAACAGGTTTCTGTGACTGCACAGATGTCAGCATTTTCCAGGGTTAAGATTGCTTACAATGAGTGCAGTTTCATGTTTAGACTCCAAGCATTTAGCAGCATGACCTTTAGTTTGCGTTTTGTTGAAATTTTTATGTTGGTAGTTTTAACCTCATCCCCTTTTCTAAAAAAGGCACTATGGGGGAGGCAAGTGCCTTTGCCAGAAGCCTGAAGCCCAAGTGAGACAGATGCAGGCCATCTCTGGCAAAGGATCGTGGTCTGTCAATCATATCTTCCCAGGCTGTCAGGTACTGGATCCCCCTGGAATGACACCAGAAGCTAAGCCAATTGTTAAAGTCAATCATTTTCTGTTTGTATTGAGGAATCATTCTGGGTGATGGTAGAATGCTGCTTAAGGCTAGGGACACACCTGCCTGGGACACATATTCAGCGAGTTCAATCATGTCTCTGTTCATATAGTCTAGGGAGATATGTCTCAAGTCATTCACAACAACATGTAATATGACAGAGTCATAACTGTACCTGTTGTTGAGAGACTTGAGTGTGTTTGTGATATGGTGGATTCTGGCCCCTGACAGACAACTAACGGTACCTTTCTCCTTATCCAGCCTGGTGAGAGGCACATCTGTGTTTCTCACAATGGAGTCTCCTGTGACTAATATGTTGGGTTTATGGTTAAGGCTTAGTGGTTGTGAGACACATATGTGTGAACTATGCATGGTATGTGGTGTGGAGGGCTGTTGAGATTGCGTGTGTTTTTGCCTCAGAGGTTTTGTTGTGGACTGCAGTCAATAAATAATGACAGACATTTGAGCTTCAGACTTCATATCTTTAAAAAATGTATACTAATGCAAATCCTATTATTCTAGTAACCTTCTAAGTATATTCTATGTATTTTTATTTATGTTTTGTGCATCAGGTTTGTCTCTCAAGGCTAGTAGCCTCTTTTCAGGGAGACCCAAGAGCATATTTGTACTTCTAGGGGAAATTTGGCTAGGGCATTGGGGGGGCTTCACCTACCATTTTTGATAGGTGACTGTGGGACCTTTAAATCCACATGAACTACCACATTGTTAAGAAGATAGGAGCTCAGTTTTACCTTCTCATCCAAAAGTCGACCTATGCAGTACCATCCTACTGTTCTACTATAGCGTCAACAAGCCATGCAGCCATGGTCAAGCAGATGTATTTTAGGAGTTTGTGTATTGAGAAGAGAGGAAGTTTTTCCCTTTTATTAATTTTAGAATCCGTTGATTTTGGGATATCAATGGTAATTAAGTGATGCTATTTTTTGTCTATGTTACATGTCAATAATAATCTAGGTACAGTAACTTAAAGACAAGGGAAATTATCAGTTTGGTGGTTCTGACAGTAATAAGGCAACTGCCTGTTTGCACATAGAGGCAGTGAACTCTGTGGTAGAATAACTGAGTGGCATTTTAGGTAAGGCATATTTTAGTCTGGGTCTTAATAGTTTGTTGCCTAAGACTATTTAAGTTTCTGAAATGAGAAAGTAGGACTGTTTAAAACTTAATTTAATATGATTTAAAACATTCTCCCAAAAGTTTTTGCATAGTACTTAAACGAAGGTATAGCTCCAAACTATTACCCTACTAGTAACAATTTGTATTGCTCAACTTTTCTAATGAATACTTTTCTGAAAATCCCTTGTTTAAAAGAGTGTCAGTTCTTTAAGCTTTTTGGTGTTTCATGGATTATAGATATTACCTTTTTAGTGGTAACAATAGGCCTATTGTAATGAAGTTAGTGACATGACATACGTAAGTCTTTTTGGATGCTCTTCTGGATACAGGAACTAGATCTATTAGCTTCCAAAAGCATAAATGCAGCCCTTAAGAGTGAAAGCCGGAAAGCAATCAGACATGACAATAACAATAAAAAACTTATGTGACCACCATGGCTATAGCAAAGCTATATTTAATAATAATGAACAATAAAACTAATAAAACACTACAGGAAATAAGAATAAAAAAAAAAGATAGGTAAGCACTTTCATGGATAAAATGTCTGCTTCATCAGACCATACAGATACAAGCTCACCGCTAAAATGTAAACAGTGAACTAGCCAATCACATTAATCTGATTGCATAAATACCTTGATGTTTAAGTGTGCAAGACTGGACTCAGAAGTGAGAGATGTAGGTACACAGATAGACGGTAGCCTGAACTTTGATCACCATGTTTCCATAGTGGTGGGGAAGCCTTTCTATGTGGCACAGTTTATAAATAAAGGCATGTCATCCAAATCCAAGGAAGTTATACTCAACTCTCATTAGACCAGTAATTGAGTACAAGGTACCTTTTGGCATGAACTTGACCAGGCACTTGCAACACCTGGAGTGGCCTTACAAAACAATACAGAGTGCACTCAACATGTGCTATGCAAATAGACTAAAAGCCCTACCCCTTCACTCTGTCTCCTACTGATTATTAGTAGTAATCTATTCCTAACCCCCAAAACATTCATAAATCCAGCCCTGACTGAACTGTTACACATTCACAAGGCAAACTGCACACGGGTCACCCATTCTGGAGATATAAACCTGGTCTGCAGCATAACAAACATGCTGAAGAGACAGATATGTGTCACAAAGATTATTCCTTCTTTGGAACAGGCTTCCTATTCAAGTAAACAGAGACCTTCCCTGACCCTCTACAAATGCAATTTGGATCAGTGGATGGGGAGTCATAAATTCACTCTTGGGGTGGTGCCCATATCCTTATGGACAGGGGCAGTCTGTAAAATACTCAGGAGCAAAGGTACATACCTCAGCCATCCTCTAGCCCTTAGGGATGGAAAATTGGATACAATTCAGGTAATAATGGCTTGGCTTGTAAGAGTTCTTAATTAGTTGTAGAAAGCGAGGTGAGACCGGTGCCAATGAGGAGATGAAAACAGGCTCAAAAACAAAACTTTCAGGTACCAACCAACTCCAAAAAGCCACAACACGAACTCTGTACCGAACACTGCTTTATTGACCTAGGTTTCGTCCTTCCGAACTTCTTCAGAATACATACTATCATTGCAACTCACTCATTTTATACATTATTAATTATTCAATAATCACTCAATTAATAGCCTAATTTCCCGCCATAAATTCTTAAAAAGGAAATGGCATTTTTTAAAAAATTCGTCATTTTTAAATACAAAACATATTCATTCATCTCTAACTCATATAAACATATACCAAAATAATTATGCATTAATACAGTTAAAAACTACTAATAAGGTATCCAGATGGTCTATTTGTTAATTTCATAAAAATACTTATTTTTGTAAATACATATAAAGAATCATTATTAATAATTAATTTATCTAATATGTATTAATAATAATTTATACCTGTACAATTGTAAATATACTGGGCTGGAACTTATTTATTGTTAAATGTTCCATGTGAGTATTTTTTATGTACAATTATGTATATAAAATAAAATTTAATATGAAAATATACTACTAGTGTGCATGAATACAACCAATATACCCGATCATATTACAATGGGATGTATAATATACAATTCTTATTTAAATGCAATTGATGTATATATATGGTTGTGTACGTATAGTATGCAATCTAATGGTTGTTAAATCAATTGTGTTAGTGTATTATATCATAAATTATTCTAATCTATAAATTGATCATATTGTATTTATAACTAATAAAAATGATTATAATATAATATTGTATATGATAACATGTATCACTTATTGTATATTCTATTCAATTTTAATAATGGCATGATGGTCATATATTCATTTAAACCCGGAGGTATACATGAATTAAGTTGTATTTGCCATTTGAGTTCTTCCATATCCAAGTGATACATGGTTATCCTTCCTTGTAAATCCTGTTTTATTTGATTTACAACCATAAATTTGAATTTATGATCATTATATTCTGTAATATGTCTTGCTAAAGTGTTACTATTTTTGTGATGCTGTATATCTAATAAATGTTCTTTAATTCGTTCTCTAAATTTCCTCTTTGTTTTTCCCACGTAAAAGGCTTTACATTGCTGACACAAAGCTATATATACTAGATTTATTGTATAACAATTATAATGTCCATTTATCCTAATATTACATTCGTTGATCCTAATATTAGTACCTGTTTCATAAATATAACTACATATACTACATGTCCCACATCTAAAGTTTCCTTCTTTTGCACTTGTGTATTTTTCAATATTTCTTTTGCTTTCTAATATATTTTTGAAAGAAGGACTCTTCTTATATACGAATTTTATTGATCCGTTAAATGTTTGTCTCCCAATTTTATCATTGACAAAGAAGTCCCAGTTTCTCTTAATAATATGTTCTATATCTTTGGTACAATCGTCAAATTTGATAATATATAATGGGATATTATTATAACCATGTTTATCCATTGTATGTTCATTATCGATTAATATTTTATTAAACGAACCTGTTTTTAAAATTGCCGTATATGTTCCATTTTTTCTTTTGTTTGTTACTTCATTAAATATTTCAACACAAAATTGTTCTGGGTATCCCCTATTCATGAATAATTGCATAATATATTTCATTTCTTCTATAAAATCTACTTCTTCGCTGACCATCCTGGCTGCCCTGACCATCTGCCCCTTAACTATGGCTTTTTTCTGATGGCCAGGGTGCCAGCTATCATAGTGCAAGTACGCATTTGAAAAAGTAGGTTTTCTATGTATTTGTGTTTTCAAAATATTTGTTTCTTTGTCATGTGTTATATCTACATCCAAATAATTGATTTTATTTTCTTGGACATTATAAGTAAATTTCAAAAATTTTACTGTATTATTGATGTATTCCAAGAATTTTTCCAATGTATTTTTATTTTTATTTTTATCTTGATCCCATATGATAAAAATGTCATCCAAATATCTGGTATACATTATAAGATGGTCACGAAACTCTGTTGTAAATAAATAGTTATGTTCCCAATAACTCATTATTAAGTTTGCATACATGGGGGCACAAGATGCCCCCATGGCTACCTAACTTATTTGTTGGAAATAACTACCTTCAAAAAATATATAATTATTGTTAAGTACTATTTCCATTAGATTCATTAATATATTAATTTGATCTTGTTCATAAAGTTTCGTCGCAAATAATTGTTCTTCCAGCCATAAAAGGCCTACATCATGAGGAATTGTGGTAAATAAATTTACAACATCTATTGTAATGAAAACATATTCTCTCTTCATGGTTATTTTGTTAAGTCTACTCAAGAAATCCCATGAATCTCTAGTTATATAACTGAAACATTTCATACTTTCCTTAAAAAAATGATCCAAATACATACTTATGTTGCATGTAACACTTCTGTGTCCATCTACTATGGGCCTAAATTCCAAATTATCAAGGCCTTTGTGTATTTTTGGTATTCCGAAGATACCACTGATGACTGGATGTTCGTTTCGCAAAAAATCATATTCTTTTTCAGTGATACCCCCTTGGTATAACATGTCTTCTAACATTATTTCTATTCTTTTATAAGCTATATGCACTTGATTTCTACTTATTTCTACATATGTATTGCTCATTAACATGTTAGTCATATATAAGCTATAATCATTATAGTCCAATATGACTATACCATTACCTTTATCAGGCCTCATAATTCTTAATTTTGGATCATTTTTTATATCTTTAAGTAGTTGTTTTTCAATTGTTGTGATATTAACATGTTTATTATATTTGTATTTCTTATAAAATGTTCTCATATATTCACTTCTCCTTTCGAAATACATGATTTCATCATTCATGGGTGGATTGAATAGACTTGGTTTCGTGAACGTCCTATCTACCCCAGTTTGACTTTCAATGCTATTGTTAAAATATACTTTTAGATTCAATTTTCTTGAAAATAACTTTAAGTCTAGTATAGATTCTACCATGTTGCCTTTTATACATGGGACATAACTAAGTCCTTTTGAAAATAAGTCAGCATGTGCTGCTGTTATGTCCTTGGAAGAATAATTATATATTTTGTAATCTTGCTTTGTATTCATTATAACATGTGGATTGCTTAAAAAATGCTCATTGTGTTCTACTACTAAGTCTATATTCGAACATGCTTCTGTATTAACATCCTGTGGTTGCATACTATTGTCATTCTTAATTATATAATTATCTGGATTGTGATCTATATAGAAATTGACTGAATAGCTTTGATCACTTGAACATTCTGATACATACACTTCTCCATTTTTATCTCTTTCGTTATACACATCATTGCTTATCCCATCTTCATTATATTGATATGTACTTAATTCTAATAACATTCTATCATGCTCATTATCATTATTATCTTGAAGCAGTTGAATGTTTAAATAACAATTATTGTCATTGTCATGCATACTACTGTTATCATTTATCATATACATTTCAGGTATATAAACATCGGAAGAAGTCGTGGATGTGATGTAATTGTCCTTTTTACAAGGAGACATAACATTGAAGTTTGTACGGGGCTTACTCACGATATAGTGGTGATGTTCCGGACCTACCAATGGAGAAAGTACATGAGGTCCTAAAGTGAGAACCAAATCTGTCTGTGCTCCCACTATTCCACCAGTTGTGTGATTTACATTCTCCGTTTTTTGCCCGCAGTGAGTCCCAAAAAAGTCTGTTTAGGTCTAGTGCCTGTTTTATGAAATTCTTGCTGGTTATTCGCTTCATTATGGTTCCTCAAACAATCCGAACGCCTTACGCCTTCTTCCGTACTCTCCTCGCCTTCATTACAGGTGTTGTCGTCATCACCCTCAAATGGCGGATTGACGTCATCAACTGTGGCCAAATGTTGCTGTGTTTGAGCGTTGCTATGGTTTCTACTTTTGGAATTACGCGATTTAGGATATGTTTGTTGTTGTGCATATCTTTGAAGATCCCGTTGAATTTTGTGACATTTCTTCCGAAAAATATTGTCACAGCATGTTGTTACATCTGAAATAATGTGTGTGTACTGGTCGTAAACATGCTCAAATAAAAGGTCTTTAGATATATTGCCGTTTAGTTCTTCTAGTTGAATAAATAATTCTGAAATTTTAATGTCATTATATTTAACTATGATTTCCATCAATCGGATGCCACAATTATCGAAAAATGCATGTAAATCATTAAGCATATTCCCATTTTGTTCACAGCCAGTTGGATACCTCCAAAGCCGTAAACCTTTGGGAATAATTCCCAATTCGATGTTCCGCAACAAATAGCTATTTTCTAATTGTGTCCGTTTTAGTTTGAACAGTTTTTTCTCAAATATTTTAAGCATATCCTGCATAGGTTGTATATTTTGTATGGCTTCTACTGTTGTGGTTTGTTTAGTAGAACCATTTGAAAAATTATACTTGCTATTTTTCCAGCTGCTTACATCTTTGACAGTTTGTTCTTTATTGCCATATTCAAAATTACCTTGCATCATGGAATTGGGTGGCGTTGGTTGTGTCAATGGGAACCCCAAACTGTCCCCTGTTTGCGTGGAATTCACCGTTTCTTTAGTAAGCAATTTCTGTATAAGAACCGAATGTTCTTGTAATGTTTCTTGAATATGCTGTAACATACTCCCGACATCTACCGGAACACTCTCGCTCTCCATAAAACCAGTAACCAAGACTTAACTGCAACTTGTTGTAGAAAGCGAGGTGAGACCGGTGCCAATGAGGAGATGAAAACAGGCTCAAAAACAAAACTTTCAGGTACCAACCAACTCCAAAAAGCCACAACACGAACTCTGTACCGAACACTGCTTTATTGACCTAGGTTTCGTCCTTCCGAACTTCTTCAGAATACATACTATCATTGCAACTCACTCATTTTATACATTATTAATTATTCAATAATCACTCAATTAATAGCCTAATTTCCCGCCATAAATTCTTAAAAAGGAAAAAGGAGTTCTTAATTAGCCTAGTAATCCCCTATGAACCTAGAAACCTGCAGAACCACAGTCCTAAGTAAACTTGAGTTGAAAATTCATGACACCATGAAAGGTTCTGTCAGAAAGATAAGCTCTGAATCTATTTCACTCCTCCATTAGTAAGCTCTAATATTTTTAGCTTCAGGATAAGAATTGCATGGTCTACAGAGTTAAAGATATAGATCCTTCTAGACGCCCCATATTCCATAACTGAGCATATGGCATCCTGTATGCACCAGGTAACTATCAAAGGTATCCCCATTTGTGAGTTCATGTTGCATCTGTAACAACATACCATATTGGCTCGTATGGTCCAGAATTTGGAAGAAGTCATTTTTCTCAAGAATCTTCACCAAAATATGAAGAGATGAAATATGAAGAGAGCATGACTAAGCTCTCAGACTGTGTGTCACAGATAGGTATACGCCTAGCCTTAAGTATCATTCTTCCTTCTCCAAGGATGATGCCACAATACAAACAAAAAAATTATATACTTTAACAATTGGCTTAGCTTCTAGTGTCAGTTCAAGGGGATCCATCTGTCAGTCTAGGAAGACATGGTCGACAGGCCACGCTGCTTTGCTGGAGATGGTTTGCACTTGTCTCCTTTAAGTGTCTGGATACTGGTAAAGGCATTACCCACCCTTATTTTGCCTTTTTTTAGGCAGTGTCAAAATAACCAACCTCCCAACATAACAAAACCCTCTCTAGATAAACTCAAGGTACTGCTGCTTAATGCTAGGAGTCTAAACATGGAACTGCACTTCCTGGAAGCATTCCTCTCTTTGTAAAATGTCAATGTCTATGCGGTCACCGAGACATGGTACAAAGGTAGGGAAAGCATGCCAGCCATGCAGGGCTACAATGCCTTTGATATGTTCAGATCACAAATTCAGTGTGAAAGAATCAAAGGAGGAAGTGAATCTATCTTCATTAAGGATAAGTACACCTGGTCAAACAGTATGATTCTCTTGAGCTACTCCATGTCCACTTAGCTACAGATAAAGTCCCTACCACTATAGGTGCCCCAACATTAACCAGGAAAAGCATACCACATACTTGGACTTACTGGAGTCACTTGCCCTAAAGCTCAACACCTTAGTCATGGGTGGTTTTAATGATCCTACCATTGACTTGGAAACATACACAACCACAAACATGCTGGGTCACAGGTTCTTGGACTTTGTCAATGCAAATGCTCTGGAACAGCTAGTCAGCATACCCACAAGATGCTCAAGTGTCCTTGACATAGTGCTCACTAACATGGGAGAACATTGCAGCCTCCTATGTAATGTCCTCTCTTGTAAAATCAGACAATAAATCAGTCTTGTTCGATGTAATTATAAGACCAGATACCCAGTCAAGCTCAAAAATGCTTAAGAATTTTTCAAAGACAAACTACCTCCTTCTAAGTGATGGTATTAGATGTTTCAAAGCCCCCTAGAACACAGATAACACAGACTCCTATGCAGACTTGTACACCAATGTCCAGTATAACCACTTAAGCAGTTGTGTAGAACTGGCTGTACCTGACCAGACTGAAACCAGGTCTTGCTGAAAAACAAGACACCCTGGTGTATCCTTAGTATAAACAAGGTTAAACAACAAGAGAATATCCAAAAACACGAGGAAAGTGGCTCAGCCTCCCCAGCTAAGGATAAAATCACAAGGCATTCTTTAAACTATGTCTGAAATCTAAAAGGGAATACCCAGCTATCTGCTAACCTGGTTGTGGATGGCACCACTCATACTCAACCAGAGGTAATATCCAACCTGTTAACTAACAGGTGTTGAGAAAAATTCACCCCCTGTCCCCTCCAGTCATCCCCCAAAGTATACCTGGAAACATTCCTTAGCCTATTATCTCAAAACAGCAAGTCATCTTGGCATACTGCAAGGCTAAAAATACACCATCGATGGGATCAAACAACATCCCAGGATGAATTTTAAATAACTGAAAACATGCCCTAGCAAACCCACTTGTTATGCTGTTTAATCACAGCCTGAGAACTGGCAATATTCCGTTGGAATGGAGGACAGCAGCAGTAATCCTTCTACAAAAAGGGAGACCGTCAGCCAACCCCGGGAATTATAGGCCCATCAGATTGACTAGCTTCATCTGCAAGGCCATGGAAAGAATCATTATGGACCTTATTTGCAAGGACATAGGTATTCTGTAAACTATGGACCCAGCCTAGTTTGGATTTGTTAACGGCAGTTCATGTCTGTTAAACATGGTCGACTTCTTCAAGAAAGTCAACAAGGCCCTGGACAAGGGAAAGACAGTGCATACCACCAATCTTGATCTAGTCAAGGCATTTGATACAATCCCTTACTCAGGTATTATAGAGAAACTCTTCCAGTTGGGAATTAACCCCTACATTACCAGATGGGTAGCCAGCTGGATCACCGAAAGGACACATACTGTCAAAGTGGGTGACTTCACCTCTAGCAAAAGGCTAGTCACCAGTGGCATACCACAGGGTTTTGTGCTGGAACTCTTATTGTTTGGAATTTATTCCTCAGCAGGTCATGCAAATTTGGATGGCCTGTGACCAACTACATCCACTTAAAATTGCAAATTGGGAGCAATGATTGAGTCCCCCAGGTCTATATTAGAACAGAGAAGAGGCGTTTAATTGAACACCTCTTCATCGATACATACACAGTGAATGCACTAAAGCGTGAATACTCAGAACACTGATTTCTTTCTCTAACACACAAACACACACACTTTCAAACATTACAATGTGGGGGGCTTTGCCCACCCCCCCCAATGTGGGGGGCTGTACCCCCCACACCTCCCTAACTAAATATACCAACTCTGAGATCACACTACAGTGGGGAAAGGGGCAAACACATGGGGAAGGCCAAGCGATTTCTTTCCCAGGGAAAGAAATTGCTGTTTTGGGCGTTTGCTCTTTAGTGGGTTCGCTGTATATGTGTCGATGAAAAGGCATTTGATTAAAAGCCTCTTCACTGTTCTAATATAGACCTGAGTTCCCCAATGATATTAATATACTGCAGACAGGGTTAACACAGACAAACAATTGGTGCTAAAGCCACGGATTAAAGCTAAATGCAAAAAATGCATTCTTATTCCATTTGGGAAATCAGACATCCCTGCTAATTACATTATAGACAGCACCCGCTTAAGTGTAGACACAGTGGTACATGATCAGGGTAATCAGGCTGACAGCAATCTGAACTTTGACCACCACATATCCAAAGTGGTAAAGAAATTCTTCTATGTGGCACATCTTATAAGTAAAGGCATCACATCTAGATCTAAGGATGTCATAATTCCATTATACTCAGCCCTCATCAGACCAATAATTGAGTACACTTCTCTCTTTTGCATGTTCTTTACCAGAAACTTGCAACAACCAGAGAGACCATAGAGGATTTTCCCATGAAATTACAGGGTACACAAAACAAGTCTATGTGGAAAAACTGAAAGCCTTGGCACTGTATTCTGCTTCCTACAAGTTGCTAAGTGGTAACCTGTGCCTGGCTTACAGGGCAGTGTCTGACCCACCCCTGATGGAAATGCTACACATTCATAAATCAAACTATAGGAAGGTCACTCACTCCAGTCATCTTAACTTAGCCTCTGACATGAACAGGTCATGCTGGAGAGACAGATACATCTCCCAGAGACTGCCACTTCTCTGGAACAAGCTTCCAATTCACATGAAACAGAGGTCCTCCCTGATCCTTTTCAAATGCAACTTAGATCAATGGATGTGTGACTGCAAATTCACCCCTGAGGCAGTGCTCATCTCTCTCCTGGACAGAGGAAGTCAGTATTAACTACCATAGACCCTTACTTCTGTGAATGTCACTCACCTAACCATGGACAACTGGGACAACTTGGGATAAATATGGCTAGGCTTATAAGGGCTCTAGGGCTAGTAACTTCCTATGAACCTTTGAACATAAGAAAATTAACTGTGCTACATTTTTACATTTAATTTGAATGCCTTGTCCTCGAACCAGTTGCTATCATGGTCTAAATTGTGTTACAAAAATTGTGTGTCAGTTGAAGATCAACTAACTATACCCAATTTGCAGACATCTGCAAACTTATTAACCATAGGCCAGAAGAGCTGTCCTAAAGTTCTGAGAAACATGCCAAATAGGTGAAGGCCAAAAACATTTAATGTTGATGCTTTCATTGTTTACTTAAGTATACATTACTTTAATATTTATTAATTTCATTTGTTTTAGTGAACAAGTTCATTTTATTCAGTGGATAGTATTTATGTGATAAAAATTATTCTTTTTTATTATATTTTTAGGTTTTAAAATTTAATATATCATATGACTTTGGTCAGCTGTTTATTACTTGTATGTTATTGGATAGTTGGTTTTTGCCAAACTGTTCATTGCATTTAAAATTGTAAAGGATTTTGTAGAGACTATTCTGATGAAGTTCCTGTTTTAATAATTTATACGGTCTTTGTGCTGGAGTTTCCAGGGTTCTTTTTTACTTTACTGTTCACTGAGGTTTCTTTTGGATTGATTTCTTATCCTCAGTTATATTTGTGTTTATTTTGTATAAATATTTAGTTTTGTTTTTTTTTTATTATTTATTATGTTTATTTTCATTACCACAGATTTTTTTCTCAAGACTCTGCTAAAAATGTATCTTCTCAGGTGGTTATTCCCTGTCAATAAATGTAAACAAGCAAATAAACTGCTCTTGAATAGCACAAATCTGTGAAATGGATTTATTCCCACTTGTACTATATATACACTATAGTATAACATAGTTTAATGCATACAATAACGGTGCTGTTCTGGTGGGGGGGCACATAGCACAGGGTCATCTGCATCATATTTCTAATGACACTCTTATCTATTTGTTTGTTTCTTTGATTGCTTGTTTGTTTTTTGACCAACTATCTGGGCTGGTCCTGGGACCCTTTTCTGCTTTGATCTAGGGTGTTAAAGCATAGTAAATTTCAAAGTTAATATGATCTGAAAGCAAAGAACATTAATTACAGAACTAATTATACTTGATATTATACAGCAAATTACAAAGTTTAGCATTACAATACTATGGGTTACACAACCTTGAGGTGGAAAGCGATGGTCAGCTTGCAAAAGGTGCATAATCTTGCTTTGTCTTGAATATGTCTGTACAATACCATTTTAGATAAAATGACATTAGATTAAAGGCCTACAATGGAATTGACAGAAGTAGGGATAATAACTTTGGCATTTTGCTCCCCATATACTAATATTTATACTGAATGAGTGAAGCATAAATAAGAGGAAGAACATCATTGAGGAACATTTGTGTGTACCCTGCCAACCAGCCAATGAAAATAACATAAACAAATCTACAGGAGGTAAAACTTACATTAGTCTGCATATTATTATGCAGTTTGGTCACATTAAGAAATGCTGATGTGATACCCCAAGCCCATGTAAAAATGGGAAAAAGAGGATCGACAATGATGACAGCTATACAAAAACTATTTTCAAGGGTCCTTGCAAACCAAATAACATTGTTTTGGATACAAGAATAGTACATGGCATGCTGTCCTAAATTTGTTAAGGGTATAGTCAAACTAGGTGGCGAACAAAGACAATTTTGCATCTAAGAATAAAAAAAAATGATGATATTTCCGATCACACTGAAAGATGCATGACATTCTTCCAGGACATCAGTCTATGAATAATGAATAAGGCATGATAGGGTGGTTACCAGACACTTTCAAGAGTTAATTCTAGTGCTGTAACAAGTCATAAAGATGAGTGTGATCCCTGACTTGTAACTGTACAGTCTCATTGTCTGACACGCTATATTTACAAAATAGGCAATGTATGATTACATTAATTCCTACCTAAGGACAGTATATTTCTAATAGACAGTTTTCATTTTGTCTGTCTGTAAACAATGCCAGCCATTTCAAAAGTTAGAACAGCAGATCCAGCACACCTGAGAGTTATTTTCATATCAATCTGTTATATCTTGTGTATCCCTAAGTTGCAAATAATTAAATACTTTCATAGCAGAAGGAAATGAAGATCTTCACATTTAGATGCAAAATATAAATTTAACTCAAATTATGGCATACAATTTCACTGATAAAACACCTTTTTGAACTCAGTTCTTACATTTAGAGCAAAGCAAATCATCATTTGTCTTAGAACATATGTAGTACATAATAAAAAATGTGCACCATATGTAGTAAAAGTAACTATTCCTTCTCTTCTATGTCACCCCTTCAGTGGTAAGCATGTTGTGTATGTGCATAGCTATGAAGAGAGAAGCAGTTTGGAAAGAAGGCGATGCCAGCGCTAAACACATCGGAAAGTGAGATGTGCTCTTGGCAGTGGCCATCCTGTGGTCATGGAGCTACCTTTATGGTCATTATTTCTTTATAACCCTTCCTTTACCTTCTCTTTGTTACTATATTATGTAGAATACTCTCAGAGGTTCTATACAGACAGAACACTTACCACCCACAGACTTGCCCTACAGTCCCTTATTATATGGTGTAGTATTGTAGCATGGAGAGAAGTGATAGCAAAGTTTGGTGATCATTTGGCAATGTTTCATCCTGCCTCACTGTCACAGGTACAGTGCTTTCACTCAGGTATATGCTGTTCCACCCCCATCCTAAGGGACTGCAAGTGGTGCAATACCTGTCTGAGAGCTGCACACTGCCTGGTCTTCCCATGATCCCCCACCAGTCTACCCATCTTTTCCATTTATGAGTCACATTCATGGAGATCAAGGGTGCAGCCAGGAATAGCAATTGTACACCAACTTCCAGAACACAGCTACTCCTCCTCCAAAAGTGTAGGTCCCACCACCATCCTCAGACATTCACGTTTCTGGACAACATCACTTTTCAATACAGAAAAAATCCTGAAATTGAAACAAAAAAAAAAAATCAATATAACCAGCTTGGCATTCTGAAAAAAAAAAAGTAATTTACTAAATTATTTTTACAACTAGTGTATCCTTGGCATTTGCATTTATATACCCTTGACAGGGGTGTTAGATGATCATCTAAACGACCTTCTGGAAGTAAGATCTGCTCCCGAACCACATGACTGCCAGCATAGACCACCTTCCTCCTTAAATGTAAACAGGTCATTCTGTTTCTATTATCTTGTTTACTATCTTGTATAATGACTCAGAAGATGCAAACAAAAATAGGTACTGGAAATGCTTTGGTTATTATGACATAAACAGGATCTAAGCTTCCAGAGAAAGCATAACAGGAAAACACTTTTTCAACAGTTATTGAATCTTAGATTCTGTATATTATTGTGCCATTATTACTTTTCTTCTGTTTACCCCTACTCTTGTAAGCCAGGTCATGGAACAAATAGGTGAAGTTTGCTGGGTACAGTGGAAATAGGTCTGCGGGTAACCGGATTACCCAATTAACAAGTGTTAAAGCAAAAATGAATAAAATGAAGTTTTTAGTATGGGGTTTGCTACAAAGCCCACCTGAAACTTGCTACTAATAATATTAACACAAGATAAACTCCTTGATATTGCACTAGGTAGCAGAATTAAAATTCCTAAAAGCGCTGAACTTCATTGCATGTTTGTTTATTAAATACACATAATTTGTGGAAAGGGTCCTTCAAAATGATAACTTACATAACAATCTCCTTAACTCTGTATGTACTAATACATGCAATGAATGTTAAAAGTATTGTATGTATAATAACAGAGCAAATATACAAAGACATTTATGTTTTAATGTGATTCCCCAAAAAATGTAAACTGGCAGAGTGCAGTTGAATGGTTTCTGTCAGTTGATTTAAGTCTGACTCATTCTGTCCTATTATGGGCTAGCTGACCCTCTGAGAGATAATGAATGGTAGTTTTCTGGAACTGGAGCAGACCACTATAACATTAAGCAGCAGTGTGAAAAATAACCTTTTGATGAACTCAGGTCTCCTTTGTTTTGCTCTCTTGGCTGAAGGCATTAGGTGCTGCATTCCATGTTTACTTGACTTACTTCTACAGCCAAAGGAATGACAACTGTCTAGCCAGACATTCCAGAATTTGAATATAATACCACAAGCCCTTTCTGCAAAGCTTTGGGAGCTGACAACATACAATTATACAGGGAAGGGCTCTGTCCTATCTATTAACCTGACCTGACTTCCCCTCTTCTGTTTCCTGTGCTGCTATAAACCATTGAGCTGCTCAAACACTGACACATGCATTCCAGTGTTCTCACCTGCTCAGCTTTCTAGCACTGAAAGCAATTACTTTATTCATATCTGCTATCTTCCAAAAAGATGGATAATTTTCAGAAAAGAAATATTAACATAGCGTGTCTCTGGGTGTAAATATACAATACAGAAAATGCTCATATTTTTGACCTGACTCATTAAGGTTATTTTATTTATGTGATTTTCTTTTCTTTTATCAACCAAATCTAATTACCTTTTTCAGCCATGAATTACATCATTTAGGCAAATGCAATGAATAAAACAGACATCAGAATATAGACATTGTTACAAGTATAAAATGCAACAAATAGCAGATTGCATACTAACTTGCATTAGAATCACAAGACTGTTACAAGTACAAAGAAGACAACAAACAACACACTATAAGTATCATTAATGCACAGTCATCATCATCATCATCTTCTTTCGGCTGTTCCCGTTAGGGGTCGCCACAGCGGATCACCTGTTTCCATTTCTTCCTGTCCTCTGCATCTTGCTCTGTCACACCAACCACCTGCATGTCCTCTCTCACCACATCCATAAAACTTATCTTAGGCCTTCCTCTTTTCCTGTTACCTGGTAGCTTCATCCTTAGCATCTTTTTCCCAATATACTCAGCATCCCTCCTCAGCACATGTCCAAACCAATGTAATCTTGCCTCTCTGGCTTTGTCTCCAAACCTTCCAACCTGGGCTGACCCTCTAATATACTTATTCCTAATCCTGCCCATCCTCGTCACACCCAGTGCAAATCTTAACATATTTAACTCTGCCACATCCAGCTCAACCTCCTGCCTTTTTGTCAGTGCCACTGTCTCCAACCCATATAACATAGCTGGTCTCACTACCCTCTTGTAGACCTTCCCTTTCACTCTTACAGGTACTTGTCTGTCACAAATCACTCCTGGCACTCTTCTCCACCCACTCCATCCTGCCTGTACTCTCTTCTTCACCTCTCTTCCACACTCACTGTTACACTGAACTATTGACCCCAAGTATTTAAACTCATCCACCTTCGCCACCTCTATTCCTTGCATCCTCACCATTCCTCTATCCTCCCGCTCATTCACACACATATATTCTGTCTTACTCCTGCTGACCTTCATTCCTCTTCCCTATAGAGCATATCTCCACCTCTCCAGGGTCTCCTCCACCTGTTCCCTACTCTCACTACAGATCACAATGTCATCTGCAAACATCATAGTCCATGGGGACTCCTGTCTGATCTCGTATGTCAACCTGTCCATCACTATTGCAAATAAGAAAGGGCCCAGAGCTGATCCTTGATGTAACCCCCACCTCCACCTTAAACGCATCCGTCACTCCCACCTCAGACCTCACCGCTGTCACACTACCCTCGTACATATCCTGTACCATTCTTACATACTTCTCTGACACTCCCGACTTCCTCATACAATACCACAACTCCTCTCTAGGCACCCTGTCATATGCTTTCTCTAAGTCTACAAAAAAACAATGCAACTCCTTCTGACATTCTCTGTACTTCTCCATCAACACTCTCAGAGCAAACATCACATCTGTAGTGCTCTTTTCCGGCATGAAACCATACTGCTATTCACTAATCATCACCTCCCTTCTTAACCTAGCTTCCACTACTCTTTCCCATAACTTCATGCTGTGACTGATCAATTTAATCCCTCTGTAGTTACTACAGCTCTGCACATCACCCTTATTCTTAACGCACAGTAATAATGTAAAATGTAGCAGTTATACAGTGTGTATGACAACTATATGCCCCAGTGGAGGTATACAGGGTCTAATGTGAAAAGAGATACAACAATAAAAATTCATATTGTTTGTGGTAGTGTACATTTCACATAGTCAAGGACACATTCCTGTAGTTGAAAATAGGTGATGTATTATTACTATGCTGATCTTTTATTCAATATGCTTGAAGGTGAACTGAACAGCTGCACTTGGTCTGTGCCTTAGAATTACAAATAGCTATATAAATGGTTATCCATTGGTGGATGACTCTTGACCTCTCGAGCTTAAGCTTAGATTGCCCGAGCTTCAACTCACTGATGATCATACTTCCTCCATAAGAAATCAATGTTGGCGAGTTGTGCAAGACATGATTCCTTTTTGGGGGGAATTTACTCCTTTTTTGAGTAAGTGCGATCTTTTTTTTTTTGGCAAGATGTTTTTGACCAATGCAGTTGTGGGATTCTGATCATCAGTGTCTTCGCTTTCATCCACTCATAGTGGATGCTATATATATCTGCATAAGAAGAAAAAGATGAACAAGGCTAGAGTTTGATCCCATGTTACATTCAAACATTTGGAAAATGTACTGTAAGTAGAATTTAAACTGAATTATTCTAAATTATATAAAGCAGGTTAAGCCAACTATGGGCATTATATAGATAAGCATACATTTCTAGGAATAGTGCAGTTCTGTCCTGTATAACGATATGCTGATATACGCTAAGTTAATATGGTGTCTTGACTATCTCGCATCCCTGAAGTAGTAGCATTTATTGATGATCTAGGTGATATTCTAAGTTTTTTTTTTGTTGTTTAGAATTTAATCATGTTATTGATTACAGAGTTTCACAGATCAAATTTTATATAAAGTCACAACTGAACATTGCTATTTTTCATGATGCAACAAGCATAATTAAGAACACTTCCCAATAATTTTGTTATAATTTAAGTTTGGATACTTGTATAGCATCTGAAGTTTAACAGTGTCTTTCTGATCAATACTCCAGGAAATGAATTTTTGCAACACTCAGCAATATGCGCTTTATAAAATGTCAGCATGCAAACGTAATGATATGGTTACATGTCCTTGTCCCCACCCCCACAGCCTCCTGAGACTACTGGCTGTCACATCAGTGAATGCTTATACTGCTAAAAGTTCCAGAGTCTTTGACTGTCTGTCTGTCTTTATTATGTCACTGATTAGAAAAGGTGCTGACTTTTTCCAGGCTTCAGAGAATAGTATGGGTGACCTTCGGTTTTATTGCATATGCATACAGCTTCTGCAGTAATTGAGGAGGTCATGTCCTTTGTAATAGTTTATCTTTTCCACTTTTTTTTCTTAATTGGCTATCTATTCAGTGCTGGAGGGCAAGATAGTTACATGCTTGGAACATTTCAGTATACATAGCAATCTACAATAGGAGCATGAGACTTTTAAATGGCAAGATAAGGACAGAAAACAACTGCCTTGATACAGAATGACAAATGTTCATATTGTATCTGTGTGACTTATGTTACCTAAGCTTTATGTCTCCAACTGATGTGGAAGAAATATGTATTTCTTCTAGTCAATGCTTTGCAGGCTTTTTGGGATGACTATATTTATATTGTTAGAAGCTTTGTTTGGGTGAAGCCATGAGTTCTTATTTTGGATAGGATATCAGAATTATTTACAGGCATCTGTAATCAGTCCATAGGATTCATGAAGCTTGCACTAGGTGCAAGCGTAGCATTGGCGTTCTAACACCAAAGATGGCCGCCGAGCGATTCAGGTACGAGCTATTTCCATATGCATTACCTGCGTACACTACGCCCACACAACTCCCGAGCCTTGTATGCTAATTACCCCATGTGCAGCAGAGTAGCATGCAAATGAAGGTAAGTAGCGATTCAGGAAGTGGTGAAGGCGTAGTGTAAGCCTGCAGAAATGTAAACCGTAGAAAATGATTTACATTTTTGCAAACATAAAATCGGAGCCATGACAGCTGACCAAACATATGTATTATATTGTTAATATATGCCAATGGCTAAATATATAGTCATTGGCATACAAAAAATGTACAAAATATAAAATTAATATTTAATATATATAGTCGCTCTATCGTGACATGGAAGCGCAGGGCAGCAGTGCGCAAAGGGGATCACAAGGAATATATAAAAATATAGAATAAAACTGCAATTAAAAACATATCACGATTTCCCCATAATAGTCAATGGCAGGCATGCTACACCATACTCATGGCACAAGGGTTGCTAAGGGGCAGTGACAGTGTTATACGCAGTAGCTAGGAATTAGTAGGCAATGCCATGCAAATGAGAGGAGTAACAGTGAATCACAAATTCCCCACTGGTGTAAGGATGCACCTCACAGTGTAGCATTATAACATCGAGGTGTGCCCTTGAGATAAAGATGACATTAAGAGAGGGGTGTGTCGCTATTGCTGTACGCACATTGGAGCATTGCTAAACCGGTCTGCCCCTAGCTAGGGAAAGCTGTAGGATAGGGGTGTGTCGAATTGCCCATAGCTATGCTTAGCTGACAGTACACAAGGTAACCGAGTATGCATGTGAACGGAGATGAAAATGCGCGTAAACCCGGTAAACAGGTATGCGCAGCGTGCACTGCAGTTGAAACAGGAAGGATATAGGAAAGAAATAAGGAAATGCTGCAGCAGAGAAATTGGAGTACAAATGACTAATTAACACCTAGGAGCCTACAGTGGGCCATTGACAGTAGCTACCTGCAGAACATGGAAGGGGAGGGGCTGTACTGCAAAGAAAACAGCAAAGTGTCAAAGCAAAACAAAGCCAATATGCAGTATATCAGCTACAAGGCACATTTTGCCATGAGTGGGCAGGGAAAGTGCAACACAAGAAAGACAGCAGGAGGATGCATGCCTGATAATGGGAGGGGATCTAAGTCTAAAAGTGATTTAAAGGGCAACAAATTAATCAAGGCAGGCAAGTAGATCTCCACAGTAAAGGCCCCACACTTGCAGTACTCATTACAAAACCGATAATTAAGGCACACAGCAACTGGAATAGCTCATACACACCCACTTACATCAGCAGCATCCATAGCACAATACTATAACGTGTGAAAGCACCTCACACACGTATGTATTCCCATACACTCTGCACCAGTGGTGTATACAGATGTGGAACTTTTATTATGTAGATGTTAGGGGCTGCAAAAGCTTTGCTCCACCAGCATGTGTTGGAGATTGAAGGTGGTGCGGAGTATGTTGCACACAACCACCACAGGCAGCAGAGGAGGAGGAGACTGTACAGATGCAGGGTAACCTACCAGGGGCTACATGATCTGGAGATAGTAGAGCATTACAAGGTGGACAGGAACACCCTACAACAACTTGTGGAGTTGTGCCGCCCACATTTCAGAGCCAGAACAAACAGAGGGAAACCCATCCCAGTGGATACGAAGGTATGTGTAAGCCTGAGAATACTAGCTACAGGTACCTTTCAAAGACCAACTGTAGCTATCATGGGGATCTCACAGACATCAGCATCCAGGTTACTACACCAGTTCCTGGATGCCATGTTACCACATGCCAATGAGCACATATACTTCCCCCGAATGCAGGAGGAGTTGGGCAGCAATATGCATCTCTTCCACCATGTGGCAGAATACCCAGAGGTACTTGGTGCAATAGACTGTACGCACATACACATCAAGTCACCACCCGGTGAGCAGGATAGGCGCTACATAAACCGCAAGGGATACCCCTCCATCAACTGCCAGGTCATGTGCAATGCCCAGGGCATTATCATGGATGTGTGTGCTGGCAGCCCTGGAAGCTATCACTACTCCCACATCTGGCATGCCTCACAGCTGTATCGGTTATTTGCCAGGGGGGACATCCCAAATGGCCACCTGGTGGGGGATGCTGACTATGCACTGGAACCGTGGATGATGACTCCCATCAGAAATGCACACACACCCATCCATGCAGGAATGCCATAATGAGGCACACGCACAAATCAGAATCATCAGAGAGCTTGTGTTTGGGATGCTGAAATCATGGTTCAGTTGCTTGGACATATCTGGAGGAGCCTTGCAGTACTTTCCAGGCACATGTGCCCACATCTTCATAGTGTGTGCTATGCTACACAATATGGTCCTGTGGAAACAGCTGCAGCAGCAGGGACAGAATGGTGAAGGCCCTCACAGCCTACCACCATTGCCAAGGGCCCCACAGGCACAGAGGTACTCAGACCATGAACACCTTGAGCCAGCCCCAGTAGGCAGACGGAGGTGTGCCCAGTATGCCCATGCCTTGGCAAAGAGGGAATGTATAGCACACACACTGAGTGTAGGCACCTAGGGACCGACAACTTTCTCCACCTGCACACACAGTAAAAATGGATGGCACACACACAAGACTACTTGTAAATTGTCATGTATAGGCAGTGTACTGTGTGCATCCAACATAGGCAGCCCTCATCTTTTGCACACACAACAGCCAGTGGCACAAGGTAAGTCAACACCTGAACAGTAAATTAAGCTATCAGCATATGCAGATACTGTATGTATAGATTCATAGGTAGGTACTTGGCCAACTGCCAGAGGCCATTCATAAGGCTAGCCATAATGTGTCAGCTTTTGCCACCCCATTGATTCATTAACTGTCCCTCTGTGGAGCAGAGCCAATGGCGAGACCCCTTGGGTACATCTGCTGTTCCCCATCCACCCTTCAATGTTTCTCTTGCAGAGTGTTAGTGAGGGGCTCTGTATAATGTAGTTAGGGATGTTGTTCCAAAGTATGGGGAGTGTCTGTGACAGGAAGCTGTCCCTCCAGCATCTTCCAATTATTGTTGTGGCAAGGTTCAGCTCACTACAGTGTGTGGCTGACTGTGACATGGATTCCCATAGGTGGAGCATATCCATCAAGCCTGAGTTCGACATAGCTGTGTTGGCCAGCAGAGATCATATCTGGGTAAACGAGATGCCACTGAGTAAAGCAGGTGTTTATTCAGTCTGGCTGCATAGGCCATATGTTGGAGGCCAGTATTCCCCTTGGCGAGGTACATTCGTGGACCCCCCAGCTGTTGGATGTGTCCTCTGAGGTACATCCCACATGGGTTATTATACCCTATGATGGGACTGATGAGTGATGAGTAAAGGGGCACTATAACCCCAGTATGTCTAGATGGAAATCCTTTAGTAGTCAGATGGCATACATAGAAGGATGTCCTAACTACTGTGGAGATATGATTGTCAAAGGGGAGATCACTATCTACCTTAGTCCCCAGATACCCCATTACTCCATCTGTATTAAAGTGGCTGCCACTTATGTGTTAGTATGTGGGTGCCAGTTCCACAATGGAATAACCATGCAGTTAGTGGCACTTGGCTGGAGGCCGTGTCATTGGCACACTGTGATGTTCTCTGTGAGGCCCCTTGAGGGATGTCTGTGTCAGCTGGACTATCAATCATGGCTCCCAGTTCGCAGTCATTGCCAAACATGGTCTGCTGTAGTCCACCTGTGTTTGCCTGTACCTCTGAGATGTATATGCCAAACAGTAGGGCTCCCAGGACTGAGTCCTGTGAGACACGAGTCTTGACTGTTCAAGAGTTGGACCTGGAGAACGCTAGTCGTGCCATGTGGGTTCTGTGTGTAAGCCCGTTGGCAACCCAACCTGTGATGTATGGGTAAATGTACAGGCTGGTATGTTTATCAATAATACCTGAGTGGGGCATGGTGTCAAAAGCCTTGGTGAGGTCCAGATAGTATGTGTTAACCACCTCCCCTGTCATCTAATGTCTTGGTGACTGTATGTAAGACATCAAACAGGTTCAGTAGGCATGAACTGCACTCAACCAAGCTGACCTGGGTTGGGTCACGTGTTCGGAGGTTACCAATGTCATTGTTAATGAGTGCCATGAGGATGTGAACCATACCATTGCAGACCAGGCTAGTCAGGCTTATGTGGTGGTAGTTACCATGGTCAGTTGTGATTCCACCTTGATGGAGTGGAATAACTGTTGCCATGTGCCATTGTATGGGCATGTAGTCTGTGGAGAGGCTGAGGTAGAAATGCTTAATTAGGTGGGGGGCAGGTTGTCTTGTACAGTTTGCAAGATGCAGTCTGGGTCAACATCTGCCTCCATTGATGCTGTGTTCTGCTGTTAGAGAGGGCCATATGCACCTGTGTGTCTCTGATGGTTGGGATACTGTACCTTTCGGGTAGTGTTGTGGGCTCTTTAGGGGGTGAAGTATACACCGAATGTATCTGAAAGGATGTTGGTGATATCAGTAGGGTCAGCATATTTTGTGCTATATTTCACCGGCACAGTGCAAATCTGTGTGTCACCACATAGATCCTTGACATAGCCAAAGAAGGCTTTGTGGTTACTTTTCAAATCCTTGCGTATTCTCCTGCTGATGTTAGCCTTGGATGATGTCATGAGGAACCTACGTATCATACTAATAGTGGTCATGGATGTCTGCCCTTCATGGGATTTCCTGTGGGTCTGGAACACTGTCCTACTTCTGTAGTATAGCCTGTTTATTGCAGAAGTCCACCAGACTGGTGTCCTTGTCTAGGAGGAGTGAGTCTTGGTTTACCAGTGAAGGCACAATCCATACATCCATGTAGGTGCTTATAGACTGCATTTGTAAATCTGTCTCTTGAGCAGTGTTTCCCCTTAGTGTGGGGACTGTGAAACCCCCCCACCCCTGGCACTAGTAGTGTAAATTTAGCTGTAGGAAAGGTATACACAGTGGTATCCATGGGTGGGGGAGATGCTAGGATGTGGAAACAGTGAATAGTTCATGGTCCGATCTAACCAGTGATCAGTTAACCTCCACTGTGGTGCACCTTTTGCCCATGTTGGTGATGACCACATCTAGTAGTTTCCACCCCACGTTAGGGAGGTTACCATCTGATACAGGGCATATGAGGTGATACATTCCAGGAAGCGCTAGGCCTGGAAGTGTGTACTGGAGTACGTTTCCCAGTTAATGGTATTGTAGTTGACATCGACCAATGCCACATTGTGCGTTAGGACTGTCATGTTCTTCACTGTCTCCAGGTAGGTGGAGTGGAGGTCCTGGCTCATGAAGGGTATTCCGTAGCAGGCCACATTCCACACTGCAGTTGTGGCTGATGTAAGCTGCACATGGATGATAACAGAGGTATCATGCTGCCCCACTAACTTTGAGGTGTAGGTATCCCTGATGAATATAGATACAGCCCCTCCATGTCTGTCAGTCCATGTTCTGTGGCTGAAATGTGTGGTATGGGTTGTAATCTGGTAGTGCTGGTGTGCTCTTAGGAGCCTTAAGACAGATAGATTTCAGTTAATGCACAGATGTTGATGTTGTCCATCCTGAGGAGTGCTATGAGTGCATGCATGTTGTGATCACAACCCCTGGTGTTGAGTAGCATAATCCTCATTGAATCTGCTATTGTGCTGTTGCTGGAGCTGGTATTCACCTTCAAGACTCTCCTAAATAACGCACCATGGGGGTGCCAATAGGCTTGGACAGCATTCCAAAGCCTATAAGGCTGACACATAGGCTGGTATGGTATCACTGCATGCATGTTCCCCATCTGTGCTTGTTTTTCATCTCCCCTCTAGGTAACCTACTGGTAAGCAATAGAAATCCTTAAACTTATACAAGTCTTCTAGCTTCCAAGATAGGCTTTTGGAGTGACTAAGTATCAGTGTTCTGTATGTTCTTGCTTTACTCAACTGTTTCCTGACTGCATGGTGATTTCTCACTGTATATTGTGATCTGAAGTTCTGTTTATTCACATATTATGACTGTGATGGCCTGCACGTTAGAGGTTCACAGATAGCTTACTACCTATCTGCCCAAGGGCAATTAGAAGCATAGCTACAGTGTGTTGGCCTTCCCTGCACCATTGATGAAGTAACTGAGCCTCTGTCAAGCATAGCCAATGAAGCAATTCCAGGCAGAGTTGCTGGAAGTTGTTGATGACAGGGGTTGTGGAGGGTGAAAGGGGCACTTAGTGATATAAAGAGAGCATGTTAATGTGGTAATTCAACACCATTCAATTCCTCCAATAGTCTTGCAGCTATCAAACTGGCCAGGCTCCCCCATCCCCTGGCTGTATGGTTCTGGGGCACATTATCCCAGGGGTGTATAGTCTGTTACCCATTCACACAACAAGGTTTCCCTTGAAGTGTGTCAGTGAGGGGCTATGCCTAATGTAGTTAGGAATGTAATGTATTGTCTCACAGTACATTTGTTATATTTTGTTATTTCAAGAGTACGTGAAGCTCAGTGAGTTTGGGGGCCTCCGTCCTTTGCTTAGCCTAGCTTACACATAGAAATCATCTAAATAGGAAAAAGGTGGAAGCAACATTAATGTCAACAGTGTAATGGTTACAGCATCCACATAGTATCTGTGCATTCGAGGTTACAATCCCAATAAGGGCAGGGATATTTGTCATGTGCAAAAGTATACCTTAACCACAGCTTGCATATTTATAGGTAGTAATCGTCTGTATAATAAACATTCAAAACACCCATATAAACCCATGTGTGCTGGAGAGTACAGTCAACAGAGAATGTAATGTTATGTCAGCACACAGTGAGATGTTAAGTCACTGGCATGTATATAACCGGAGTAGTTAGTGGATGTGGCCGTGTTTGCTCGCACAGGTTATAAGTTACAAAGTTTGTCTAACTGTGTTTAACCGCTGCTATAATGTCACACAAACACTTTTAAACATGCCTATAACTGCTTAAATGAGCCTTATGCTGCAGTAAAAAAACATTTGTAAAGCATCGCAGGTGTCGAACCCTGGACCATACACACTATAGTCATGGGACTTACCAGTAAGTCATCTGAGGTGTACACATGTCTTATGGTCTTGAGACTGCACCTTATACCATATGCATTTCACTATAATGATCACAAATGGGACAGTTACTTTGTGTACATATGTACAGTACATTATAATGTACTGTAGTTTGTGAATCAACACATTCCAGTCTACATATGTATTACTGTTACAAACTAATACAAAAAAAATATATATATATATATATATATATATATATATATATATATATATATATGTATATATGTGTGTGTCAAAGATGTCTGCACACTCACATATGTATATATATATATATATATATATATATATATATATATATATATATATATATATATATGTGTGTATATATATATATATATATATATATATATATATATATATATATATACATATATGTGTGTGTGTCTGTGTGTGTCTGTGTGTATTATACAGTTACATCAATAGCCATATATATATAAACATCTATGAATAGTTTTCAGGCTAGTGCTGAATTCAGGGCTGTGATACTGGTTTCTGAGTTGCCCATACCTTACTTGGATAGAAGGAAGTTTCTCTGTTCACCTATGAGAGAGGGGAGCTTTGAGCAACCTATCTGTCCCTGGAGGAGTGATTCCAACCCAGATGTTAGTAGTTTATTGGCCATTCTGGGCTAATTTATATCTCTTTCATTTCCCTACTATAAAAAATGCATTTGCATGGTTTTACGCACCGGGCAGTGCCGGTTAGCTACGGTTAAATTATTCCCGGCTCCACTAAGTCTCCTCTTCAGTTTTTCCCTTGAAACTAGTCTAACTCTCAACCTAAGCACTAAAAAAGCATCTTACAGCCCAGCACTTGCTCAGACCTAATAGCAAGCACTAATATACCCTGACACTGATTGCCCAGCAGGGCAAGGCTCTTTAGCCACCCCTCACCAACCAAGCGACTAAGAAGCTCACCCTAGTATTCAGGCATGACCAAAGGGCAACTTCAGGTGCACTCTCCAGTCCAGCTGGTGAATCTGGGTATCCTGAGGCAATGTTACAACTGCCTCATGTGCACAGACAACCCTCTCCTCCTACCACAAACCACTAACATATGCGACAGATGCAATTATACAGCCAAACTGGAAGCTCAGCTGTCTCCACCCAAGACTGGAATAGACAGTCAAGAGGAGAAGATTAACACTTGCACCACAACTCCAGCAGCACACAGACCTACTAAAACAGCACTGTCAAAAAATACACACAAATACACAAAATCATACTCCGAGGCTCTAAATAAAAACCTGCAAAAGCATCATAGACCTCCAAAGCAGACACTCAAACAACCTGCACTTCCCATCACAAACCAGACAACACATAAAACACAAAATCAGTGTGCCGCACAATCACAGCCCTTAAGGCGAAATAACATACCTAACACACTAGTAATAGATGACTCTATAGTCAGGCACACTGACGTCCCACTCACTAGGCTGGATAAGCAGAAGGTTACTGTTAGCTGCCTGTCAGGAGCCAGAATTCACCACATAACACAAGCACTCAGGTCACTCCAGAACAAGTACAAATATGACTCTGTCATTGTTCATATTGGTGTGAATGACCTGAGACGTACGTCCCTGGACAACCTGAAAAGAGACATGGAAGAGCTCTCTGATCATGTAGCCCAGGCTGGTATGACCCTGACCCTGAGTAGCATCCTGCCCTCATCAAGAATGATACCTCAGTATAAAGAAAAAATGATCAATTTCAACAATTGGCTAAGCTTCTGGTGTCATTCAAAGGGGATCCAATGTCTGTCAGCCTGGGACGACATGATTGACAAGCCACGTTGCTTCACAAGAGACAGCTTGCACCTGTCACCCCTAGGCTTTCAAATACTGGCCAAGGTTCTTGCTGCCCCCATAGTGCCTTTTTTAGGCAAGGCTCAAAAGTCAAACCCACCTCTGTAAACAGCACAATTAACAAAAAACTGAGAGTTATGCTACTCAATGCCAGGAGTTTAAATCTCAAAATGCATGCGCTCGAAGCACTCCTCAGTATGGAGAACATCGACATCTATGCAGTAACTGAAACCTGGTTCAAGGCTCCAGAGAGCACCCCAATACTACCGGGCTACAACTCATACCACACGTTTCAGCCACAGAACACAGAACAAAACACAAAAGGAGGGGGTGTATCCATATTCATCAAGGATACCTACACCTCCAGGTTAGTGGTGCAGCATGATACCTCTGAGATCATCCATGTGCAACTAACATCGGGCAAATCTGCAATGCAAATTGTGGCCTGCTACAGATCACCCTCCGTGACCCAGGACCACCACTCCACCTTTCTGGAGACACTGGAAAACATGAAGGTCCTACCAAACACCCTGATATTGGGCAATTTCAATTACCCTACCATTCACTGGGAAAACTACTCGAGTACAAATTCCCAGGCCCAGCACTTCCTGGAATTCATCAACTCAAACACCCTGGATCAGCTGGTGAACTCCCCTACCACAGGTGAAAATATATTGGACCTGGTCATCACCAACATGGGCGACAGGTGTTCCACACCGGAGGTCAACCTGTCACTGGTTAGATCAGACCATAAACTAATCACTCCGGATGTCCACACCCCACCACCACCCCCAACTAAGGAAACCACAGTAAAAAACTTTTCTAGAGCAAACTTCACCTTACTTAAGACAGAGGTGATAAGTTTCACAGCCCCCACGCTAAAGGATAACACTGCCCAAGATGCAGAAACCTTTACAAATGCACACTATGAGCACCTACAAGGATTCATGGATCATACCATCCCTAGCAAAACCAGGACTCACTCCTCTAGGAGAAGAAAACCAGTTTGATGGACCCCCTGCAATAAACAGGCTATAGAATAGAAGGAGGAAACTATTTCAGAAAAAAAGCGAATCCCAAGAAGGAAAGACATCCCTGATCAGTATCAGTAAGAAACTGAAGTCCCTCATGAAATAATTCAAGGCTAACTTCGAAAGAAAAATAGCCAAGGATTCAAAAGATAACCAGAAAGCCTTTTTTAGCTATGTTGAGAATCTAAATGGCAACTCGCAGATATGCACTGAACTAGTGCAAAATAGCACAAAATATACTGAACCTACTGATATTGCCAACATCCTGGCAGATAGATTCAGTGCAAACTTCACCCCCCTCTCACCTCCAAAAGGGCCCACAACAATACCGGAAAAGTGTAGTGTCCCAAAAATCACAGATGCACAGGTGAAAACAGCCCTTTCAAAAGCCAAAAACACAGCGTCAATGGGACCAGATGGTGTCCCAGGCTGCGTCTTGCATGAACTACACAACGAACTAACCCCCCCACCTAAACACGCTGTTCATCCTCAGCCTCTCCACAGCCTAGATGCCCATAGAACGGTGCACAGCAACGGTTATTCCTCTCCACAAAGGAGGGGCCACAACTGACCCTGGTAACTATTGCCCCATAAGCCTGACTAGCCTGGTCTGCAAGGCTATGGAGTGCATCATCATGGAACTCATTAACAAAGACATTGGGGAACCTCCACACACTTGACCTGACCCAGTATGGCTTTGTTAAGGGCAGATTATGCCTAATAAACCTGGTTGACTTTTTCAAGACAGTCACCAAGGCTATAGATGAGGGAAAGGTGGTTCACACAGCCTACCTTGACCTCGCCAAGGCTTTCAACAACATTCCCCACTCGGGTATTACAGAAAAACCTCACCAGCCTGAACATAAACCCCTATGTCATGAGATGAGTTGCCAACTGGCTTACAGACAGAACTCACATGGTAAGAATAGCGGGCTCCAGGTCCGACTCTAAACCAGCCACAAGTGGTGTCCTGCAAGGCTCTGTCCTGGGACCCCTACTGTTCGGCATATACTTCTCAGAAGTACAGGCAAACACAGGAGGACTATGGCTAACCAAGTTCGCCGATGACTGCAACCTGGGAGCCATAATTGACTCTCCGGCTGACATGGACATCCTCCAAAAGGGCTTTACTGAGACGGGCACCTGGTATCAAATTCATGGCTTCAAGCTAAATGCCAAAAAATTCATAGTCATTCCATTTGGGAAAAACAAAGCACCTACAAATTACTATGTAGGTGGCAGTCCCCTTAATACAGAAGAGTTAATAAGAGATCTGGGGACCCAGGTAGATAGTAATCTCTCCTTTGACAATCATATTGCCAAAGTAGTTAGGAAATCCTTCTATGTGGCCCATCTAATTACTAAAGCATTTGCATTTAGAAATAAAGAGGTTATAGTGCCCCTCTACTCATCACTCATTAGACCCATCATAGAGTACAATGCCCCATTTTTGGATGTACCTCACAGGACACTTCCAACAGTTGGAAAGACCACAAAAGTACCTCACCAAGAGGATTACTGGCCTCAAACATATGCCCTAGGCAGCCCGGCTGAAAAGTCTCCGGCTGTAATCAGTGGTATATTGCTTACTCAGAGGTGATCTCTGCCTGACTTACAAAGCCATGTCCAACTCAGAATTGATGGACATGCTCCACCTAAAGAAATACAAGTCACTGCGAGCCACGCGCTCTAGTGAGCTAAACCTCACCACAACAATAAATAGAACAAGAAGGAAGGATAGATTTCTGTCACAGAGACTCCCCATGCTTTGGAACAAAATTCCAAATTACATCAGGCAGAGCCCCTCACTAACACTCTTCAAAAGAAACCTTGAC